>NC_092112.1:5830329-5837829 GCF_045679555.1 Salvelinus alpinus | reverse complement strand
GCCTGCCATACAGGGCTGCGTCTGTTCTGGAACACACTGCGTTCCTAAAGCCTGCCATACAGGGCTGCTTCTGTTCTGGAACACACAGTGTTCCTAAAGCCTGCTATACAGGGCTGCTTCTGTAACTCTGATACAACCTGAACTTGAGTGTGTCCTGGGTTTTTACAGTAGTCGTGGGTTTTTACAGTAGTCGTGGGTTTTTACAGTAGTCGTGGGTTTGTGATGTTGTCCTGTGTCGTGGGTTTCTAAAGTAGAAGTGTGTCTTTAAAGCAGTTGTGTGTTTTTAAAGTAGAAATGTGTTTTAAAGTAGTAGTGTGTTTATAAAGTAGAAATGTGTTTTAAAGTAGTAGTGTGTTTATAAAGTAGTAGTGTGTTTTTAAAGTAGTAGTGTGTTTTAAAGTAGTAGTGTGTTTTAAAGTAATCATGTGTTTATAAAGTAGTCGTGTGTTTTTAAAGTAGTGGTGTGTTTTTAATGTAGTTGTGTGTTTTTAAAGTAGTAGTGTGTTTTAAATTAGTAGTGTGTTTTAAAGTAGTAGCGTGTTTTTAAAGTAGTAGTGTGTTTTTAAAGTAGTAGTGTGTTTTAAATTAGTAGTGTGTTTTAAAGTAGTAGTGTGTTTTTAAAGTAGTAGTGTGTTTTTAAAGTAGTAGTGTGTTTTTAAAGTAGTAGTGTGTTTTTAAGTAGTTGTAACGCTCGTCGTTAGGCGAAAGAGAGGAGGACCAAGATGCAGCGTGGTGAGTATTCATTTTAATAGAATAGTATAACAAAAACAAAACAAAACCAACAAACAAACGACGACGAAACAGTCCGGTAATGTGAACACAGAAACACAGTAACAGGAACAATCACAAACCACAATACAAAACAGGCTACCTAAATATGGCTCCCAATCAGAGACAACGACAAACACCTGCCTCTGATTGAGAACCATATCAGGCCAAACACATAGAAATAGACAAACTAGACAAACAACATAGAATGCCCACTCAGATCACACCCTGACCAAACAAAACATAGAAACATATACAGCAAACTATGGTCGCGTGACAGTAGTAGTGTGTTTTAATGTAGTAGTGTGTTTTTAATGTAGTAGTGTGTTTATGAAGTAGTAGTGTGTTTTTAATGTAGTAGTGTGTTTTTAATGTAGTAGTGTGTTTTTAATGTAGTAGTGTGTTTTTAATGTAGTAGTGTGTTTTTAATGTAGTAGTGTGTTTATGAAGTAGTAGTGTGTTTTTAATGTAGTAGTGTGTTTTTAATGTAGTAGTGTGTTTTTAAAGTAGTAGTGTGTTTTTAAAGTAGTAGTGTGTTTATAAAGTAGTAGTGTGTTTATGAAGTAGTAGTGTGTTTTTAAAGTAGTAGTGTGTTTTAAAGTAGTAGTGTGTTTTAAAGTAATCATGTGTTTATAAAGTAGTCGTGTGTTTTAAAAGTAGTGGTGTGTTTTTAAAGTAGTTGTGTGTTTTTAAAGTAGTAGTGTGTTTTAAATTAGTAGTGTGTTTTAAAGTAGTAGCGTGTTTTTAAAGTAGTAGTGTGTTTTTAAAGTAGTAGTGTGTTTTAAATTAGTAGTGTGTTTTAAAGTAGTAGTGTGTTTTTAAAGTAGTAGTGTGTTTTTAAAGTAGTAGTGTGTTTATAAAGTAGTCGTGTGTTTTTAAAGTAGTGGTGTGTTTTTAAAGTAGTTGTGTGTTTTTAAAGTAGTAGTGTGTTTTAAATTAGTAGTGTGTTTTAAAGTAGTAGCGTGTTTTTAAAGTAGTAGTGTGTTTTTAAAGTAGTAGTGTGTTTTAAATTAGTAGTGTGTTTTAAAGTAGTAGTGTGTTTTTAAAGTAGTAGTGTGTTTTTAAAGTAGTAGTGTGTTTTTAAAGTAGTAGTGTGTTTTTAAGTAGTTGTAACGCTCGTCGTTAGGTGAAAGAGAGGAGGACCAAGATGCAGCGTGGTGAGTATTCATTTTAATAGAATAGTATAACAAAAACAAAACAAAACCAACAAACAAACGACGACGAAACAGTCCGGTAATGTGAACACAGAAACACAGTAACAGGAACAATCACAAACCACAATACAAAACAGGCTACCTAAATATGGCTCCCAATCAGAGACAACGACAAACACCTGCCTCTGATTGAGAACCATATCAGGCCAAACACATAGAAATAGACAAACTAGACAAACAACATAGAATGCCCACTCAGATCACACCCTGACCAAACAAAACATAGAAACATATACAGCAAACTATGGTCGCGTGACAGTAGTAGTGTGTTTTAATGTAGTAGTGTGTTTTTAATGTAGTAGTGTGTTTATGAAGTAGTAGTGTGTTTTTAATGTAGTAGTGTGTTTTTAAAGTAGTAGTGTGTTTTTAAAGTAGTAGTGTGTTTATAAAGTAGTAGTGTGTTTATGAAGTAGTAGTGTGTTTTTAAAATAGTGGTATGTTTTTAAAGTAGTTGTCCTGTGTTTTCTTTTAATAAACCATGTGTCCGTTATAAAAATGGGCCCGTCATATCAAACTGCTATAATGAAATAATACCCATGTCTGGAGTTTTACCTGGTTAAATACCAGATCAGGAAAATCTCTGGGCCCCAGGAAATACATTTCCGGCCCACAATTATTGGAGCTATGGTGTCATCTCTGTCTTTGTCCTCTGGTTCCATCCCTCTCTTGTGTGATGAGAAACTTTGACTGAGACTGAGCAAAGCAAGCAAATGTCCTTTATAGGGTTTAAAGATGTTATTTATGCAAAATCATTCCTCACCACATTATGGTTAAGGAGCAAGAACTTCTAAATAAACACAAACTAAAGTCAGAGTTTCATTCAAACGCAATAAGCAAATTAACATTTTGATCTGAGGGGATGTTTAGAAACAGTTGTTTACGCCGGTGGAAATTATAGACTAGAAAGTTAATTTTAGGCTTGTTAATCTCATTGTTTACTGATGCTGCTCTGCACTGTGTTCAGAGCCCAGACTGCGTATAGTGCACTTTATAGGGAATAGGGTGGTTATGGGCCCTGGTCTAAAGTAGTGCACTAGGTAGGGAACAGGGTGGTTATGGGCCCTGGTCTACAGAAGTGCACTACATAGGGAATAGGGTGCCATTTGGGACGCATGCTGTCTTCAGAGTGTGTGGAGCCAGACTCACAACCATTTAGCTGGAGACTACTTTCATCTTCCTGTTGTTCTCTCCCTCTTTCTCTCCCTCCATCTCTCCCTCCATCTCTCCCTCCATCTCTCCCTCCATCTCTCCCTCCATCTCTCCCTCCATCTCTCCCTCCATCTCTCCCTCCATCTCTCCCTCTTTCTCTCCCTCCATCTCTCCCTCCATCTCTCCCTCCATCTCTCCCTCCATCTCTCCCTCCATCTCTCCCTCCATCTCTCCCTCTTTCTCTCCCTCCATCTCTCCCTCCATCTCTCCCTCCATCTCTCCCTCCATCTCTCCCTCCATCTCTCCCTCCATCTCTCCCTCCATCTCTCCCTCTTTCTCTCCCTCTTTCTCTCCCTCCATCTCTCCCTCTTTCTCTCCCTCCATCTCTCCCTCCATCTCTCCCTCCATCTCTCCCTCTTTCTCTCCCTCCATCTCTCCCTCTTTCTCTCCCTCCATCTCTCCCTCCATCTCTCCCTCCATCTCTCCCTCCATCTCTCCCTCCATCTCTCCCTCCATCTCTCCCTCCGTCTCTCCCTCCATCTCTCCCTCCATCTCTCCCTCCATCTCTCCCTCTTTCTCTCCCTCCATCTCTCCCTCTTTCTCTCCCTCCATCTCTCCCTCCATCTCTCCCTCCATCTCTCCCTCCATCTCTCCCTCCATCTCTCCCTCCATCTCTCCCTCTTTCTCTCCCTCCATCTCTCCCTCCATCTCTCCCTCCATCTCTCCCTCCATCTCTCCCTCCATCTCTCCCTCTTTCTCTCCCTCTTTCTCTCCCTCCATCTCTCCCTCTTTCTCTCCCTCCATCTCTCCCTCTTTCTCTCCCTCCATCTCTCCCTCCATCTCTCCCTCCATCTCTCCCTCCATCTCTCCCTCCATCTCTCCCTCCATCTCTCCCTCTTTCTCTCCCTCCATCTCTCCCTCCATCTCTCCCTCCATCTCTCCCTCTTTCTCTCCCTCCATCTCTCCCTCCATCTCTCCCTCCATCTCTCCCTCCATCTCTCCCTCCATCTCTCCCTCCATCTCTCCCTCCATCTCTCCCTCCATCTCTCCCTCCGTCTCTCCCTTCGTCTCTCCCTTCGTCTCTCCCTCTTTCTCTCCCTCCATCTCTCCCTCCATCTCTCCCTCCATCTCTCCCTCTTTCTCTCCCTCCATCTCTCCCTCTTTCTCTCCCTTCGTCTCTCCCTTCGTCTCTCCCTCCATCTCTCCCTCCATCTCTCCCTCCATCTCTCCCTTCGTCTCTCACTTCGTCTCTCCCTTCGTCTCTCCCTCCATCTCTCCCTCCATCTCTCCCTCCATCTCTCCCTCCATCTCTCCCTTCGTCTCTCCCTTCGTCTCTCCCTCTTTCTCTCCCTCCGTCTCTCCCTCCATCTCTCCCTCCATCTCTCCCTCTTTCTCTCCCTTCGTCTCTCCCTTCGTCTCTCCCTCTTTCTCTCCCTTCGTCTCTCCCTTCGTCTCTCCCTCTTTCTCTCCCTCCATCTCTCCCTCTTTCTCTCCCTCCATCTCTCCCTCTTTCTCTCCCTTCGTCTCTCCCTTCGTCTTTCCCTCCATCTCTCCCTCCGTCTCTCACTTCGTCTCTCCCTCCGTCTCTCACTTCGTCTCTCCCTCCGTCTCTCACTTCGTCTCTCACTTCGTCTCTCCCTCCATCTCTCCCTCCATCTCTCCCTCTTTCTCTCCCTTCGTCTCTCCCTCCATCTCTCCCTCCGTCTCTCCCTCTTTCTCTCCCTTCGTCTCTCCCTTCGTCTCTCCCTCCATCTCTCCCTCTTTCTCTCCCTTCGTCTCTCCCTTCGTCTCTCCCTCTTTCTCTCCCTTCGTCTCTCCCTTCGTCTCTCCCTCTTTCTCTCCCTTCGTCTCTCCCTCTTTCTCTCCCTTCGTCTCTCCCTCCATCTCTCCCTCCGTCTCTCACTTCGTCTCTCCCTCCGTCTCTCACTTCGTCTCTCACTTCGTCTCTCCCTCCATCTCTCCCTCCATCTCTCCCTCCGTCTCTCCCTCTTTCTCTCCCTCCGTCTCTCCCTTCGTCTCTCCCTCCATCTCTCCCTCTTTCTCTCCCTTCGTCTCTCCCCCATCTCTCCCTCTTTCTCTCCCTTCGTCTCTCCCTCCATCTCTCCCTCTTTCTCTCCCTTCGTCTCTCCCTCCATCTCTCCCTCCATCTCTCCCTCTTTCTCTCCCTTCGTCTCTCCCCCATCTCTCCCTCTTTCTCTCCCTTCGTCTCTCCCTCCATCTCTCCCTCTTTCTCTCCCTTCGTCTCTCCCTCCATCTCTCCCTCCATCTCTCCCTCTTTCTCTCCCTTCGTCTCTCCCCCATCTCTCCCTCTTTCTCTCCCTTCGTCTCTCCCTCCATCTCTCCCTCTTTCTCTCCCTTCGTCTCTCCCTCCATCTCTCCCTCCATCTCTCCCTCTTTCTCTCCCTTCGTCTCTCCCCCATCTCTCCCTCTTTCTCTCCCTTCGTCTCTCCCCCATCTCTCCCTCTTTCTCTCCCTTCGTCTCTCCCCCATCTCTCCCTCTTTCTCTCCCTTCGTCTCTCCCTCCATCTCTCCCTCCATCTCTCCCTCCATCTCTCCCTCCATCTCTCCCTCCATCTCTCCCTCTTTCTCTCCCTCCATCTCTCCCTCCATCTCTCCCTCCATCTCTCCCTCCATCTCTCCCTCCATCTCTCCCTCCATCTCTCCCTCCATCTCTCCCTCCATCTCTCCCTCTTTCTCTCCCTCCATCTCTCCCTCCATCTCTCCCTCCATCTCTCCCTCCATCTCTCCCTCCATCTCTCCCTCCATCTCTCCCTCCATCTCTCCCTCTTTCTCTCCCTCTTTCTCTCCCTCCATCTCTCCCTCTTTCTCTCCCTCCATCTCTCCCTCCATCTCTCCCTCCATCTCTCCCTCTTTCTCTCCCTCCATCTCTCCCTCTTTCTCTCCCTCCATCTCTCCCTCCATCTCTCCCTCCATCTCTCCCTCCATCTCTCCCTCCATCTCTCCCTCTTTCTCTCCCTCCATCTCTCCCTCCATCTCTCCCTCCATCTCTCCCTCTTTCTCTCCCTCCATCTCTCCCTCTTTCTCTCCCTCCATCTCTCCCTCCATCTCTCCCTCCATCTCTCCCTCCATCTCTCCCTCCATCTCTCCCTCTTTCTCTCCCTCCATCTCTCCCTCCATCTCTCCCTCCATCTCTCCCTCCATCTCTCCCTCCATCTCTCCCTCTTTCTCTCCCTCTTTCTCTCCCTCCATCTCTCCCTCTTTCTCTCCCTCCATCTCTCCCTCCATCTCTCCCTCCATCTCTCCCTCTTTCTCTCCCTCCATCTCTCCCTCTTTCTCTCCCTCCATCTCTCCCTCCATCTCTCCCTCCATCTCTCCCTCCATCTCTCCCTCCATCTCTCCCTCTTTCTCTCCCTCCATCTCTCCCTCCATCTCTCCCTCCATCTCTCCCTCTTTCTCTCCCTCCATCTCTCCCTCTTTCTCTCCCTCCATCTCTCCCTCCATCTCTCCCTCCATCTCTCCCTCCATCTCTCCCTCCATCTCTCCCTCCATCTCTCCCTCTTTCTCTCCCTCCATCTCTCCCTCCATCTCTCCCTCCATCTCTCCCTCTTTCTCTCCCTCCATCTCTCCCTCCATCTCTCCCTCCATCTCTCCCTCCATCTCTCCCTCCATCTCTCCCTCCATCTCTCCCTCCATCTCTCCCTCCATCTCTCCCTCCATCTCTCCCTCCGTCTCTCCCTTCGTCTCTCCCTTCGTCTCTCCCTCTTTCTCTCCCTCCATCTCTCCCTCCATCTCTCCCTCCATCTCTCCCTCTTTCTCTCCCTCCATCTCTCCCTCTTTCTCTCCCTTCGTCTCTCCCTTCGTCTCTCCCTCCATCTCTCCCTCCATCTCTCCCTCCATCTCTCCCTTCGTCTCTCACTTCGTCTCTCCCTTCGTCTCTCCCTCCATCTCTCCCTCCATCTCTCCCTCCATCTCTCCCTCCATCTCTCCCTTCGTCTCTCCCTTCGTCTCTCCCTCTTTCTCTCCCTTCGTCTCTCCCTCCATCTCTCCCTCCATCTCTCCCTCTTTCTCTCCCTTCGTCTCTCCCTTCGTCTCTCCCTCTTTCTCTCCCTTCGTCTCTCCCTTCGTCTCTCCCTCTTTCTCTCCCTCCATCTCTCCCTTTTTCTCTCCCTCCATCTCTCCCTCTTTCTCTCCCTTCGTCTCTCCCTTCGTCTTTCCCTCCATCTCTCCCTCCGTCTCTCACTTCGTCTCTCCCTCCGTCTCTCACTTCGTCTCTCCCTCCGTCTCTCACTTCGTCTCTCACTTCGTCTCTCCCTCCATCTCTCCCTCCATCTCTCCCTCTTTCTCTCCCTTCGTCTCTCCCTCCATCTCTCCCTCCGTCTCTCCCTCTTTCTCTCCCTTCGTCTCTCCC
>NC_092112.1:5785329-5827829 GCF_045679555.1 Salvelinus alpinus | reverse complement strand
TGTTGGCAACATGACAGCAATGAGAGATAAATTACATCCACTGAGTCTGTCCTTAAGTCTCTGCACATGGGCACCACACCATACTCACACACACTCGCACACACACACACACACTCACCCACTCACACACCCACCAACCTACCGACCTACACCCACACACCAACCTACCGACCTACACCCACACACCAACCTACCGACCCACACCCACACACCAACCTACCGACCCACACCCACACACCGAAAATACAGCTCCTGGAAATGTTTCTGACTTTGTGCTTGGTCTATAAATCAGAGTATGGAACAGGATGAGCAGAGGGCCTGAGCTTGGAATCATCCAGAACACAGCTCTCCTCCCTCCAGTCCTCCCAGCACAGCACTGGTTAATGACCGTGTCTACTGAACACTACAGATATTAATGAACACACTGGTCCCTATCTAGGTGTTCATCTTGGTCTGGCCTGAGGATACCTACCTGTATTGTGTGTGTGTGTGTGTTATAAATCCCTGTGTAATTTGGGGTAAGTGCGTGGGTCCGCCATCTTGCACCTCCACTATTCTAGCTAGCTAGCAACATTAGAGAAGCTATCTGCACAGTTACGTTTTCCAAATTCTGGAGGCGGCGGAAATGCAATTCGAGCACACCAAAGGCCAGGGCACCGCAAGCCAACCCAACAAGGTCAGCCCACCAAAGGCCAGCCCGCCAAAGGCCAGCCCGCCAAAGGCCAGCCCGCCGAAGGACAGCCCGCCAAATGCCAGCCCACCAAAGGTTTACTTCAAAGTGTCAAACGGAAATAAGCCTACAGTGATTTTACAAAGACATAAGAGCTAGCAGATCTTCCACTACACCGATTTATACACATATAATGATTCCAAGCTGCACACAGAAAAAATGTATCACTCTGACAGAAATTATTCCGAGCTGGTGCCAGTAGAACTTGATCACTCTGACAGAAAATGATCCTTCCATTATGAACTATACTGTAGACTCAGGTAGAGGTCTGATCCCCTTCCATTAGGAACTATACTGTAGACTCAGGTAGAGGTCTGATCCCCTTCCATTAGGAACTATACTGTAGACTCAGGTAGAGGTCTGATCCCCTTCCATTAGGAACTATACTGTAGACTCAGGTAGAGGTCTGATCCCCTTCCATTAGGAACTATACTGTAGACTCAGGTAGAGGTCTGATCCCCTTCCATTAGGAACTATACTGTAGACTCAGGTAGAGGTCTGATCCCCTTCCATTAGGAACTATACTGTAGACTCAGGTAGAGGTCTGATCTCCTTCCATTAGGAACTATACTGTAGACTCAGGTAGAGGTCTGATCCCCTTCCATTAGGAACTATACTGTAGACTCAGGTAGAGGTCTGATCCCCTTCCATTAGGAACTATACTGTAGACTCAGGTAGAGGTCTGATCCCCTTCCATTAGGAACTATACTGTAGACTCAGGTAGAGGTCTGATCCCCTTCCATTAGGAACTATACTGTAGACTCAGGTAGAGGTCTGATCTCCTTCCATTAGGAACTATACTGTAGACTCAGGTAGAGGTCTGATCCCCTTCCATTAGGAACTATACTGTAGACTCAGGTAGAGGTCTGATCCCCTTCCATTAGGAACTATACTGTAGACTCAGGTAGAGGTCTGATCCCCTTCCATTAGGAACTATACTGTAGACTCAGGTAGAGGTCTGATCCCCTTCCATTAGGAACTATACTGTAGACTCAGGTAGAGGTCTGATCCCCTTCCATTAGGAACTATACTGTAGACTCAGGTAGAGGTCTGATCCCCTTCCATTAGGAACTATACTGTAGACTCAGGTAGAGGTCTGATCTCCTTCCATTAGGAACTATACTGTAGACTCAGGTAGAGGTCTGATCTCCTTCCATTAGGAACTATACTGTAGACTCAGGTAGGGGTCTGATCCCCTTCCATTAGGAACTATACTGTAGACTCAGGTAGAGGTCTAATCCCCTTCCATTAGGAACTATACTGTAGACTCAGGTAGAGGTCTGAACCCCTTCCATTAGGTACTATACTGTAGACTCAGGTAGAGGTCTGATCCCCTTCCATTAGTAACTATACTGTAGACTCAGGTAGAGGTCTGATCTCCTTCCATTAGGAACTATACTGTAGACTCAGGTAGAGGTCTGATCTCCTTCCATTAGGAACTATACTGTAGACTCAGGTAGAGGTCTGATCTCCTTCCATTAGGTACTCTACTGTAGACTCAGGTAGAGGTCTGATCTCCTTCCATTAGGTACTCTACTGTAGACTCAGGTAGAGGTCTGATCTCCTTCCATTAGGAACTATACTGTAGACTCAGGTAGAGGTCTGATCCCCTTCCATTAGGAACTATACTGTAGACTCAGGTAGAGGTCTGATCCCCTTCCATTAGGAACTATACTGTAGACTCAGGTAGAGGTCTGATCCCATTCCATTAGTAACTATACTGTAGACTCAGGTAGAGGTCTGATCCCCTTCCATTATTAACTATACTGTAGACTCAGGTAGAGGTCTGATCCCCTTCCATTAGGAACTATACTGTAGACTCAGGTAGAGGTCTGATCCCCTTCCATTAGGAACTATACTGTAGACTCAGGTAGAGGTCTGATCTCCTTCCATTAGGAACTATACTGTAGACTCAGGTAGAGGTCTGATCTCCTTCCATTAGGAACTATACTGTAGACTCAGGTAGAGGTCTGATCCCCTTCCATTAGGAACTATACTGTAGACTCAGGTAGAGGTCTGATCCCCTTCCATTAGGAACTATACTGTAGACTCAGGTAGAGGTCTGATCCCCTTCCATTAGGAACTATACTGTAGACTCAGGTAGAGGTCTGATCCCCTTCCATTATTAACTATACTGTAGACTCAGGTAGAGGTCTGATCCCCTTCCATTAGGAACTATACTGTAGACTCAGGTAGAGGTCTGATCCCCTTCCATTAGGAACTATACTGTAGACTCAGGTATAGGTCTGATCCCCTTCCATTAGGAACTATACTGTAGACTCAGGTAGAGGTCTGATCCCCTTCCATTAGGAACTATACTGTAGACTCAGGTAGAGGTCTGATCCCCTTCCATTAGGAACTATACTGTAGACTCAGGTAGAGGTCTGATCTCCTTCCATTAGGAACTATACTGTAGACTCAGGTAGGGGTCTGATCCCCTTCCATTAGGAACTATACTGTAGACTCAGGTAGAGGTCTGATCCCCTTCCATTAGGAACTATACTGTAGACTCAGGTAGAGGTCTGATCTCCTTCCATTAGGAACTATACTGTAGACTCAGGTAGAGGTCTGATCCCCTTCCATTAGGAACTATACTGTAGACTCAGGTAGAGGTCTGATCCCCTTCCATTAGGAACTATACTGTAGACTCAGGTAGAGGTCTGATCCCCTTCCATTAGGAACTATACTGTAGACTCGGGTAGAGGTCTGATCCCCTTCCATTATTAACTATACTGTAGACTCAGGTAGAGGTCTGATCCCCTTCCATTAGGAACTATACTGTAGACTCAGGTAGAGGTCTGATCCCCTTCCATTAGGAACTATACTGTAGACTCAGGTAAAGGTCTGATCCCCTTCCATTAGGTACTATACTGTAGACTCAGGTAGAGGTCTGATCCCCTTCCATTAGGAACTATACTGTAGACTCAGGTAGAGGTCTGATCCCCTTCCATTAGGAACTATACTGTAGACTCAGGTAGAGGTCTAATCCCCTTCCATTAGGAACTATACTGTAGACTCAGGTAGAGGTCTGAACCCCTTCCATTAGGTACTATACTGTAGACTCAGGTAGAGGTCTGATCCCCTTCCTTTAGTAACTATACTGTAGACTCAGGTAGAGGTCTGATCTCCTTCCATTAGGAACTATACTGTAGACTCAGGTAGAGGTCTGATCTCCTTCCATTAGGAACTATACTGTAGACTCAGGTAGAGGTCTGATCTCCTTCCATTAGGTACTCTACTGTAGACTCAGGTAGAGGTCTGATCTCCTTCCATTAGGTACTCTACTGTAGACTCAGGTAGAGGTCTGATCTCCTTCCATTAGGAACTATACTGTAGACTCAGGTAGAGGTCTGATCCCCTTCCATTAGGAACTATACTGTAGACTCAGGTAGAGGTCTGATCCCCTTCCATTAGGAACTATACTGTAGACTCAGGTAGAGGTCTGATCCCATTCCATTAGTAACTATACTGTAGACTCAGGTAGAGGTCTGATCCCCTTCCATTATTAACTATACTGTAGACTCAGGTAGAGGTCTGATCCCCTTCCATTAGGAACTATACTGTAGACTCAGGTAGAGGTCTGATCCCCTTCCATTAGGAACTATACTGTAGACTCAGGTAGAGGTCTGATCTCCTTCCATTAGGAACTATACTGTAGACTCAGGTAGAGGTCTGATCTCCTTCCATTAGGAACTATACTGTAGACTCAGGTAGAGGTCTGATCCCCTTCCATTAGGAACTATACTGTAGACTCAGGTAGAGGTCTGATCCCCTTCCATTAGGAACTATACTGTAGACTCAGGTAGAGGTCTGATCTCCTTCCATTAGGAACTATACTGTAGACTCAGGTAGGGGTCTGATCCCCTTCCATTAGGAACTATACTGTAGACTCAGGTAGAGGTCTGATCCCCTTCCATTAGGAACTATACTGTAGACTCAGGTAGAGGTCTGATCTCCTTCCATTAGGAACTATACTGTAGACTCAGGTAGAGGTCTGATCCCCTTCCATTAGGAACTATACTGTAGACTCAGGTAGAGGTCTGATCCCCTTCCATTAGGAACTATACTGTAGACTCAGGTAGAGGTCTGATCCCCTTCCATTAGGAACTATACTGTAGACTCAGGTAGAGGTCTGATCCCCTTCCATTAGGAACTATACTGTAGACTCAGGTAGAGGTCTGATCCCCTTCCATTAGGAACTATACTGTAGACTCAGGTAGAGGTCTGATCCCCTTCCATTAGGTACTTTACTGTGTGTGGAGCCTCTCACTGCTCCATAAAGCCCCTGAATAAGTACCAAATGGCACCCTATTCTCTATATAATGCACTTATTTTGATTAGAATCCTATTGGTAGTGCTCCATTTATGAGTGAGGCGATATAAATCACCCAGAGATCCTCTGAGCTGCTCTCTCTCTCTCTCTCTCTCTCTCTCTCTCTCTCTCTCTCTCTCTCTCTCTCTCTCTCTCTCTCTCTCTCTCTCTCTCTCTCTCTCTCTCTCTCTCTCTCTCTCTCTCTGCTGAAGTACCTATTTCCCCCTCTCTGTGTGTCTGTGTTCTGATTTGTAGGCCAGCGCATACAAGCCAACACACACAGGAAACTCACAGATACTTCCTACAGGCCTAATAGGAAGTGACATTATTCACAGGTCACCGGGGCTAATATGTGACATTTTAACTCCATAGCGTTTTTATAAAGAGGATATTTTTCAACACTGTCATATCCGTGTCTGGGGAGCGATGCTTCACTGTGCTACTGTTGTGCTACTGCTTATCTACTATTTAGCTATCAATCAATCAATCAATCAATCAAATGTATTTATAAAGCCCAGATGTCGCAAAGTGCTATAAAGAAACCCAGCCTAAAACCCCAAACAGCAAGCAATGCAGAAGCACGGTGGCTAGGAAAAACTCCCTAGAAAGGCCAGAACCTAGGAAGAAACCTAGAGAGGAACCAGGCTCTGAGGCTGTGCCGGGTGGAGATTATAACAGAACATGGTCAAGATGTTCAAACGTTCATAGATAAATGGCAGTAGGTTTTTCATAGTTGAGCATTCAGAGGTTGAGACAGCAGGTACTGTTGTTGTACTAGGTTAGGTCAGCCCCTTGTTACTGTTGTTGTACTAGGTTAGGTCAGCCCCTTGTTACTGTTGTTGTACTAGGTTAGGTCAGCCCCTTGTTACTGTTGTTGTACTAGGTTAGGTCAGCCCCTTGTTACTGTTGTTGTACTAGGTTAGGTCAGCCCCTTGTTACTGTTGAAGTACTAAGGTGTGGGGCTACTCACTCTCTCTCTCTCTGTGTGGGAGCTTCTCTGTCCTGGAGCCATGAGAGGAACCCCACGTAGAGAGAGGAGCTTCATGCCAGGGACCAGGGATAAGGATGAGACTCACCGGAGGTCGCCTGTCACAGACCATGAGTTTTCATGGCTGGCCCAGGGCTCAGGGTATATGACTGGAGAAGAGAGAACTGGGGCCTGGGGCCTGGGGATGGGAGGAAGGGGCTCAGGGCCATGTACAGCCAGACTGAGTTATAGCCTAGGGAGGGGCTGATGGCTGCCTGGACACTGATGCACTTTCCAGGTCACAGCAGGGTAATAACACACTACTATATTGTGACGAGAGTAACCCTTTATGATACTAGTCTGGAACATAGAGTTAGACTAGAGTAACACTCTATGATACTAGTTTGGAACATAGAGTTAGACTAGAGTAACACTCTATGATACTAGTTTGGAACATAGAGTTAGACTAGAGTAACACTCTATGATACTAGTCTGGAACATAGAGTTACACTAGAGTAACACTCTCTGATACTAGTCTGGAACATAGAGTTACACTAGAGTAACACTCTCTGATACTAGTCTGGAACATAGAGTTAGACTAGAGTAACACTCTATGATACTAGTCTGGAACATAGAGTTAGACTAGAGTAACACTCTATGATACTAGTCTGGAACATAGAGTTAGACTAGAGTAACACTCTATGATACTAGTTTGGAACATAGAGTTAGACTAGAGTAACACTCTATGATACTAGTTTGGAACATAGAGTTAGACTAGAGTAACACTCTATGATACTAGTCTGGAACATAGAGTTACACTAGAGTAACACTCTCTGATACTAGTCTGGAACATAGAGTTACACTAGAGTAACACTCTCTGATACTAGTCTGGAACATAGAGTTAGACTAGAGTAACACTCTATGATACTAGTCTGGAACATAGAGTTAGACTAGAGTAACACTCTATGATACTAGTCTGGAACATAGAGTTAGACTAGAGTAACACTCTATGATACTAGTTTGGAACATAGAGTTAGACTAGAGTAACACTCTATGATACTAGTTTGGAACATAGAGTTAGACTAGAGTAACACTCTATGATACTAGTCTGGAACATAGAGTTACACTAGAGTAACACTCTCTGATACTAGTCTGGAACATAGAGTTACACTAGAGTAACACTCTCTGATACTAGTCTGGAACATAGAGTTAGACTAGAGTAACACTCTATGATACTAGTCTAGAACATAGAGTTAGACTAGAGTAACACTCTATGATACTAGTCTAGAACATAGAGTTAGACTAGAGTAACACTCTATGATACTAGTCTAGAACATAGAGTTAGACTAGAGTAACACTCTCTCAGAGCTGAATACCCCTGTTCTGCAGGCTACGGACCTCGTAGGACAGAGCTGAATACCCCTGTTCTGCAGGCTACGGACCTCGTAGGACAGAGCTGAATACCCCTGTTCTGCAGGCTACGGACCTCGTAGGACAGAGCTGAATACCCCTGTTCTGCAGGATACGGACCTCGTAGGACAAAGCTGAATACCCCTGTTCTGCAGGCTACGGACCTCGTAGGGCAAAAGCTGAATACCCCTGTTCTGCAGGCTACGGACCTCGTAGGACAGAGCTGAATACCCCTGTTCTGCAGGCTACGGACCTCGTAGGACAGAGCTGAATACCCCTGTTCTGCAGGCTACGGACCTCGTAGGGCAGAGCTGAATACCCCTGTTCTGCAGGCTACGGACCTCGTAGGACAGAACTGAATACCCCTGTTCTGCAGGCTACGGACCTCGTAGGACAGAACTGAATACCCCTGTTCTGCAGGCTACGGACCTCGTAGGACAGAGCTGAATACCCCTGTTCTGCACGCTATGGACCTCGTAGGGCAGAGCTGAATACCCCTGTTCTGCAGGCTACGGATCTCGTAGGGCAAAAGCTGAATACCCCTGTTCTGCAGGCTACGGACCTCGTAGGGCAGAGCTGAATACCCCTGTTCTGCAGGCTACGGACCTCGTAGGGTAAAAGCTGAATACCTCTGTTCTGCATGCTACGGACCTCGTAGGGCAGAGCTGAATAACCCTGCTCTGCAGGCTACGGACCTCGTAGGGCAGAGCTGAATACCCCTGTTCTGCAGGCTACGGACCTTGTAGGACAGAACTGAATACCCCTGTTCTGCAGGCTACGGACCTCGTAGGGCAAAAGCCGAATACCCCTGTTCTGCAGGCTATGGACCTCGTAGGGCAGAACTGAATACCCCTGTTCTGCAGGCTACGGACCTCGTAGGGTAGCAGCTGAATACCCCTGTTCTGCAGGCTACGGACCTCGTAGGACAGAGCTGAATACCCCTGTTCTGCAGGCTACGGACCTCGTAGGACAGAGCTGAATACCCCTGTTCTGCAGGCTACGGACCTCGTAGGACAGAGCTGAATACCCCTGTTCTGCAGGCTACGGACCTCGTAGGACAGAGCTGAATACCCCTGTTCTGCAGGCTACGGACCTCGTAGGACAGAGTTGAATACCCCTGTTCTGCAGGCTACGGATCTCGTAGGGCAGAGCTGAATAACCCTGTTCTGCACGCTACGGACCTCGTAGGGTAAAAGCTGAATACCCCTGTTCTGCACGCTACGGACCTCGTAGGACAGAGCTGAATACCCCTGTTCTGCACGCTACGGACCTCGTAGGACAGAACTGAATACCCCTGTTCTGCAGGCTACGGACCTCGTAAGTCAAAGCTGAATACCCCTGTTCTGCAGGCTACGGACCTCGTAGGACAGAGCTGAATACCCCTGTTCTGCAGGATACGTACCTCGTAGGGCAGAGCTGAATACCCCTGTACTGCAGGATACGGACCTCGTAGGACAGAGCTGAATATCCCTGTTCTGCAGGCTACGGACCTCGTAGGACAGAGCTGAATACCCCTGTTCTGCAGGATACGTACCTCGTAGGGCAGAGCTGAATACCCCTGTACTGCAGGATACGGACCTCGTAGGACAGAGCTGAATATCCCTGTTCTGCAGGCTACGGACCTCGTAGGGTAGAACTGAATATCCCTGTTCTGCAGGCTACGGACCTCATAGGGCAGAGCTGAATACCCCTGTTCTGCACGCTACGGACATCGTAGGGCAAAAGCTGAATACCCCTGTTCTGCAGGCTACGGACCTCGTAGGGTAAAAGCTGAATACCCCTGTTCTGCAGGCTACGGACCTCGTAGGGCAGAGCTGAAAACCCCTGTTCTGCAGGCTACGGACCTCGTAGGACAGAACTGAATACCCCTGTTCTGCAGGCTACGGACCTCGTAGGACAGAGCTGAACACCCCTGTTCTGCAGGCTACGGACCTCGTAGGACAGAGCTGAACACCCCTGTTCTGCAGGCTACGGACCTCGTAGGACAGAGCTGAATACCCCTGTTCTGCAGGCTACGGACCTCGTAGGACAGAGCTGAATACCCCTGTTCTGCAGGCTACGGACCTCGTAGGACAGAGCTGAATACCCCTGTTCTGCAGGCTACGGACCTCGTAGGGCAAAAGCTGAATACCACTGTTCTGCAGGCTATGGACCTCGTAGGGCAGAACTGAATACCCCTGTTATGCAGGCTACGGACCTCGTAGGACAGAGCTGAATACCCCTGTTCTGCAGGCTACGGACCTCGTAGGACAGAGCTGAATACCCCTGTTCTGCAGGCTACGGACCTCGTAGGACAGAGCTGAATACCCCTGTTCTGCAGGCTACGGACCTCGTAGGGCAAAAGCTGAATACCCCTGTTCTGCAGACTATGGACCTCGTAGGGCAAAAGCTGAATACCCCTGTTCTGCAGGCTATGGACCTTGTAGGACAGAAGCTGAATTCCCCTGTTCTGCAGGCTACGGACCTCGTAGGACAGAGCTGAATACCCCTGTTCTGCAGGCTACGGACCTCGAGGACAGAGCTGAATACCCTTGTTCTGCAGGCTACGGACCTCGTAGGACAGAACTGAATATCCCTGTTCTGCAGGCTACGGACCTCGTAGGGCAAAAGCTGAATACCCCTGTTCTGCAGACTATGGACCTCGTAGGGCAAAAGCTGAATACCCCTGTTCTGCAGGCTATGGACCTTGTAGGACAGAAGCTGAATTCCCCTGTTCTGCAGGCTACGGACCTCGTAGGACAGAGCTGAATACCCCTGTTCTGCAGGCTACGGACCTCGAGGACAGAGCTGAATACCCTTGTTCTGCAGGCTACGGACCTCGTAGGACAGAACTGAATACCCCTGTTCTGCAGGCTACGGACATCGTAGGGCAAAAGCTGAATACCCCTGTTCTGCACGCTACGGACCTCGTAGGACAGAGCTGAATACCCCTGTTCTGCAGGCTACGGACCTCGTAGGACAGAACTGAATACCCCTGTTCTGCAGGCTACGGACATCGTAGGGCAAAAGCTGAATACCCCTGTTCTGCACGCTATGGACCTTGTAGGACAGAAGCTGAATTCCCCTGTTCTGCAGGCTAAGGACCTCGTAGGACAGAGCTGAATACCCCTGTTCTGCAGGCTACGGACCTCGAGGACAGAGCTGAATACCCTTGTTCTGCAGGCTACGGACCTCGTAGGACAGAACTGAATATCCCTGTTCTGCAGGCTACGGACCTCGTAGGGCAAAAGCTGAATACCCCTGTTCTGCAGACTATGGACCTCGTAGGGCAAAAGCTGAATACCCCTGTTCTGCAGGCTATGGACCTTGTAGGACAGAAGCTGAATTCCCCTGTTCTGCAGGCTACGGACCTCGTAGGACAGAGCTGAATACCCCTGTTCTGCAGGCTACGGACCTCGAGGACAGAGCTGAATACCCTTGTTCTGCAGGCTACGGACCTCGTAGGACAGAACTGAATACCCCTGTTCTGCAGGCTACGGACATCGTAGGGCAAAAGCTGAATACCCCTGTTCTGCACGCTACGGACCTCGTAGGACAGAGCTGAATACCCCTGTTCTGCAGGCTACGGACCTCGTAGGACAGAACTGAATACCCCTGTTCTGCAGGCTACGGACATCGTAGGGCAAAAGCTGAATACCCCTGTTCTGCACGCTACGGACCTCGTAGGACAGAGCTGAATACCCCTGTTCTGCACGCTACGGACCTCGTAGGGCAGAGCTGAATACCCCTGTTCTGCAGGCTACGGACCTCGTAGGGTAAAAGCTGAATACCTCTGTTCTGCACGCTATGGACCTCGTAGGGCAGAGCTGAATAACCCTGTTCTGCAGGCTACGGACCTCGTAGGGCAGAGCTGAATACCCCTGTTCTGCAGGCTACGGACCTCGTAGGACAGAACTGAATATCCCTGTTCTGCAGGCTACGGACCTCGTAGGGCAAAAGCTGAATACCCCTGTTCTGCAGACTATGGACCTCGTAGGGCAAAAGCTGAATACCCCTGTTCTGCAGGCTACGGACCTCGTAGGGTAAAAGCTGAATACCTCTGTTCTGCACGCTACGGACCTCGTAGGGCAGAGCTGAATACCCCTGTTCTGCAGGCTACGGACCTTGTAGGGTAGAAGCTGAATACCCCTGTTTTGCAGGCTATGGACCTCGTAGGACAGAGCTGAATACCCCTGTTCTGCAGGCTACGGACCTCGTAGGACAGAACTGAATACCCCTGTTCTGCAGGCTACGGACCTCGTAGGGTAAGAGCTGAATACCCCTGTTCTGCAGGCTACGGACCTCGTAGGGTAAGAGCTGAATATCCCTGTTCTGCAGGCTACGGACCTCGTAGGACAGAGCTGAATACCCCTGTTCTGCAGGCTACGGACCTCGTAGGTTAGAACTGAATACCCCTGTTCTGCAGGCTACGGACCTCATAGGGCAGAGCTGAATACCCCTGTTCTGCAGGCTACGGAACTCGTAGGGCAGAACTGAATACCCCTGTTTTGCAGGCTACGGACCTCGTAGGACAGAGCTGAATACCCCTGTTCTGCAGGCTACGGACCTCGTAGGACAGAGTTGAATACCCCTGTTCTGCAGGCTACGGACCTCGTAGGGCAGAGCTGAATAACCCTGTTCTGCACGGTACGGACCTCGTAGGGTAAAAGCTGAATACCCTGTTCTGCACGCTACGGACCTCGTAGGACAGAGCTGAATACCCCTGTTCTGCACGCTACGGACCTCGTAGGACAGAGCTGAATACCCCTGTTCTGCAGGCTACGGACCTCGTAGGGTAAAAGCTGAATACCCCTGTTCTGCAGGCTACGGACCTCGTAGGACAGAGCTGAATACCCCTGTTCTGCAGGCTACGGACATCGTAGGGCAAAAGCTGAATACCCCTGTTCTGCAGGCTACGGACCTCGTAGGACAGAGCTGAATACCCCTGTTCTGCAGGATACGTACCTCGTAGGGCAGAGCTGAATACCCCTGTACTGCAGGATACGGACCTCGTAGGACAGAGCTGAATATCCCTGTTCTGCAGGCTACGGACCTCGTAGGACAGAGCTGAATACCCCTGTTCTGCAGGATACGTACCTCGTAGGGCAGAGCTGAATACCCCTGTACTGCAGGATACGGACCTCGTAGGACAGAGCTGAATACCCCTGTTCTGCAGGCTACGGACCTCGTAGGGTAGAACTGAATATCCCTGTTCTGCAGGCTACGGACCTCATAGGGCAGAGCTGAATACCCCTGTTCTGCACGCTACGGACATCGTAGGGCAAAAGCTGAATACCCCTGTTCTGCAGGCTACGGACCTCGTAGGGTAAAAGCTGAATACCCCTGTTCTGCAGGCTACGGACCTCGTAGGACAGAGCTGAATACCCCTGTTCTGCAGGCTACGGACCTCGTAGGGTAGAACTGAATACCCCTGTTCTGCAGGCTACGGACCTCGTAGGGCAGAGCTGAATACCCCTGTTCTGCAGGCTACGGAACTCGTAGGGCAGAACTGAATACCCCTGTTCTGCAGGCTACGGACCTCGTAGGACAGAGCTGAATACCCCTGTTCTGCAGGCTACGGACCTCGTAGGACAGAGTTGAATACCCCTGTTCTGCAGGCTACGGACCTCGTAGGGCAGAGCTGAATAACCCTGTTCTGCACGGTACGGACCTCGTAGGGTAAAAGCTGAATACCCTGTTCTGCACGCTACGGACCTCGTAGGACAGAGCTGAATACCCCTGTTCTGCACGCTACGGACCTCGTAGGACAGAGCTGAATACCCCTGTTCTGCAGGCTACGGACCTCGTAGGGTAAAAGCTGAATACCCCTGTTCTGCAGGCTACGGACCTCGTAGGACAGAGCTGAATACCCCTGTTCTGCAGGCTACGGACATCGTAGGGCAAAAGCTGAATACCCCTGTTCTGCAGGCTACGGACCTCGTAGGACAGAGCTGAATACCCCTGTTCTGCAGGATACGTACCTCGTAGGGCAGAGCTGAATACCCCTGTACTGCAGGATACGGACCTCGTAGGACAGAGCTGAATATCCCTGTTCTGCAGGCTACGGACCTCGTAGGACAGAGCTGAATACCCCTGTTCTGCAGGATACGTACCTCGTAGGGCAGAGCTGAATACCCCTGTCCTGCAGGATACGGACCTCGTAGGACAGAGCTGAATACCCCTGTTCTGCAGGCTACGGACCTCGTAGGGTAGAACTGAATATCCCTGTTCTGCAGGCTACGGACCTCATAGGGCAGAGCTGAATACCCCTGTTCTGCACGCTACGGACCTCGTAGGGTAAAAGCTGAATACCCCTGTTCTGCTGGCTACGGACCTCGTAGGACAGAGCTGAATACCCCTGTTCTGCAGGCTATGGACCTCGTAGGGCAGAGCTGAATATCCCTGTTCTGCAGGCTACGGACCTCGTAGGGTAAGAGCTGAATACCCCTGTTCTGCAGGCTATGGACCTCGTAGGACAGAACTGAATACCCCTGTTCTGCAGGCTACGGACCTCGTAGGGTAAAAGCTGAATACCCCTGTTCTGCACGCTACGGACCTCGTAGGGCAGAGCTGAATACCCCTGTTCTGCAGGCTACGGACCTCGTAGGGTAAAAGCTGAATACCCCTGTTCTGCAGGCTATGGACCTCGTAGGACAGAACTGAATACCCCTGTTCTGCAGGCTACGGACCTCGTATGGCAGAGCTGAATACCCCTGTTCTGCAGGCTACGGACCTCGTAGGACAGAGCTGAATACCCCTGTTCTGCAGGCTACGGACCTCGTAGGACAGAGCTGAATACCCCTGTTCTGCAGGCTACGGACCTCGTAGGGCAAAAGCTGAATACCCCTGTTCTGCAGACTATGGACCTCGTAGGGCAAAAGCTGAATACCCCTGTTCTGCAGGCTATGGACCTTGTAGGACAGAAGCTGAATTCCCCTGTTCTGCAGGCTACGGACCTCGTAGGACAGAGCTGAATACCCCTGTTCTGCAGGCTACGGACCTCGAGGACAGAGCTGAATACCCTTGTTCTGCAGGCTACGGACCTCGTAGGACAGAACTGAATACCCCTGTTCTGCAGGCTACGGACATCGTAGGGCAAAAGCTGAATACCCCTGTTCTGCACGCTACGGACCTCGTAGGACAGAGCTGAATACCCCTGTTCTGCAGGCTACGGACCTCGTAGGACAGAACTGAATACCCCTGTTCTGCAGGCTACGGACATCGTAGGGCAAAAGCTGAATACCCCTGTTCTGCACGCTACGGACCTCGTAGGACAGAGCTGAATACCCCTGTTCTGCACGCTACGGACCTCGTAGGGCAGAGCTGAATACCCCTGTTCTGCAGGCTACGGACCTCGTAGGGTAAAAGCTGAATACCTCTGTTCTGCACGCTACGGACCTCGTAGGGCAGAGCTGAATAACCCTGTTCTGCAGGCTACGGACCTCGTAGGGCAGAGCTGAATACCCCTGTTCTGCAGGCTACGGACCTCGTAGGACAGAACTGAATATCCCTGTTCTGCAGGCTACGGACCTCGTAGGGCAAAAGCTGAATACCCCTGTTCTGCAGACTATGGACCTCGTAGGGCAAAAGCTGAATACCCCTGTTCTGCAGGCTATGGACCTTGTAGGACAGAAGCTGAATTCCCCTGTTCTGCAGGCTACGGACCTCGTAGGACAGAGCTGAATACCCCTGTTCTGCAGGCTACGGACCTCGAGGACAGAGCTGAATACCCTTGTTCTGCAGGCTACGGACCTCGTAGGACAGAACTGAATACCCCTGTTCTGCAGGCTACGGACATCGTAGGGCAAAAGCTGAATACCCCTGTTCTGCACGCTACGGACCTCGTAGGACAGAGCTGAATACCCCTGTTCTGCAGGCTACGGACCTCGTAGGACAGAACTGAATACCCCTGTTCTGCAGGCTACGGACATCGTAGGGCAAAAGCTGAATACCCCTGTTCTGCACGCTACGGACCTCGTAGGACAGAGCTGAATACCCCTGTTCTGCACGCTACGGACCTCGTAGGGCAGAGCTGAATACCCCTGTTCTGCAGGCTACGGACCTCGTAGGGTAAAAGCTGAATACCTCTGTTCTGCACGCTACGGACCTCGTAGGGCAGAGCTGAATAACCCTGTTCTGCAGGCTACGGACCTCGTAGGGCAGAGCTGAATACCCCTGTTCTGCAGGCTACGGACCTCGTAGGACAGAACTGAATATCCCTGTTCTGCAGGCTACGGACCTCGTAGGGCAGAGCTGAATACCCCTGTTCTGCAGGCTACGGACCTCGTAGGGCAGAGCTGAATACCCCTGTTCTGCAGGCTACGGACCTCGTAGGGTAAAAGCTGAATACCTCTGTTCTGCACGCTACGGACCTCGTAGGGCAGAGCTGAATACCCCTGTTCTGCAGGCTACGGACCTTGTAGGGTAGAAGCTGAATACCCCTGTTTTGCAGGCTATGGACCTCGTAGGACAGAGCTGAATACCCCTGTTCTGCAGGCTACGGACCTCGTAGGACAGAACTGAATACCCCTGTTCTGCAGGCTACGGACCTCGTAGGGTAAGAGCTGAATACCCCTGTTCTGCAGGCTACGGACCTCGTAGGGTAAGAGCTGAATATCCCTGTTCTGCAGGCTACGGACCTCGTAGGACAGAGCTGAATACCCCTGTTCTGCAGGCTACGGACCTCGTAGTGTAGAACTGAATACCCCTGTTCTGCAGGCTACGGACCTCATAGGGCAGAGCTGAATACCCCTGTTCTGCAGGCTACGGAACTCGTAGGACAGAACTGAATACCCCTGTTCTGCAGGCTACGGACCTCGTAGGACAGAGCTGAATACCCCTGTTCTGCAGGCTACGGACCTCGTAGGACAGAGTTGAATACCCCTGTTCTGCAGGCTACGGACCTCGTAGGGCAGAGCTGAATAACCCTGTTCTGCACGGTACGGACCTCGTAGGGTAAAAGCTGAATACCCTGTTCTGTACGCTACGGACCTCGTAGGACAGAGCTGAATACCCCTGTTCTGCACCCTACGGACCTCGTAGGACAGAGCTGAATACCCCTGTTCTGCAGGCTACGGACCTCGTAGGGTAAAAGCTGAATACCCCTGTTCTGCAGGCTACGGACCTCGTAGGACAGAGCTGAATACCCCTGTTCTGCAGGCTACGGACATCGTAGGGAAAAAGCTGAATACCCCTGTTCTGCAGGCTACGGACCTCGTAGGACAGAGCTGAATACCCCTGTTCTGCAGGATACGTACCTCGTAGGGCAGAGCTGAATACCCCTGTACTGCAGGATACGGACCTCGTAGGACAGAGCTGAATATCCCTGTTCTGCAGGCTACGGACCTCGTAGGACAGAGCTGAATACCCCTGTTCTGCAGGATACGTACCTCGTAGGGCAGAGCTGAATACCCCTGTACTGCAGGATACGGACCTCGTAGGACAGAGCTGAATACCCCTGTTCTGCAGGCTACGGACCTCGTAGGGTAGAACTGAATATCCCTGTTCTGCAGGCTACGGACCTCATAGGGCAGAGCTGAATACCCCTGTTCTGCACGCTACGGACATCGTAGGGCAAAAGCTGAATACCCCTGTTCTGCAGGCTACGGACCTCGTAGGGTAAAAGCTGAATACCCCTGTTCTGCAGGCTACGGACCTCGTAGGACAGAGCTGAATACCCCTGTTCTGCAGGCTATGGACCTCGTAGGGTAGAACTGAATACCCCTGTTCTGCAGGCTACGGACCTCGTAGGGCAGAGCTGAATACCCCTGTTCTGCAGGCTACGGAACTCGTAGGGCAGAACTGAATACCCCTGTTCTGCAGGCTACGGACCTCGTAGGACAGAGCTGAATACCCCTGTTCTGCAGGCTACGGACCTCGTAGGACAGAGTTGAATACCCCTGTTCTGCAGGCTACGGACCTCGTAGGGCAGAGCTGAATAACCCTGTTCTGCACGGTACGGACCTCGTAGGGTAAAAGCTGAATACCCTGTTCTGCACGCTACGGACCTCGTAGGACAGAGCTGAATACCCCTGTTCTGCACGCTACGGACCTCGTAGGACAGAGCTGAATACCCCTGTTCTGCAGGCTACGGAACTCGTAGGGTAAAAGCTGACTACCCCTGTTCTGCAGGCTACGGACCTCGTAGGACAGAGCTGAATACCCCTGTTCTGCAGGCTACGGACATCGTAGGGCAAAAGCTGAATACCCCTGTTCTGCAGGCTACGGACCTCGTAGGACAGAGCTGAATACCCCTGTTCTGCAGGATACGTACCTCGTAGGGCAGAGCTGAATACCCCTGTACTGCAGGATACGGACCTCGTAGGACAGAGCTGAATATCCCTGTTCTGCAGGCTACGGACCTCGTAGGACAGAGCTGAATACCCCTGTTCTGCAGGATACGTACCTCGTAGGGCAGAGCTGAATACCCCTGTACTGCAGGCTATGGACCTCGTAGGACAGAGCTGAATACCCCTGTTCTGCAGGCTACGGACCTCGTAGGGTAGAACTGAATATCCCTGTTCTGCAGGCTACGGACCTCATAGGGCAGAGCTGAATACCCCTGTTCTGCACGCTACGGACATCGTAGGGCAAAAGCTGAATACCCCTGTTCTGCAGGCTACGGACCTCGTAGGGTAAAAGCTGAATACCCCTGTTCTGCTGGCTACTGACCTCGTAGGACAGAGCTGAATACCCCTGTTCTGCAGGCTATGGACCTCGTAGGGCAGAGCTGAATATCCCTGTTCTGCAGGCTACGGACCTCGTAGGGTAAGAGCTGAATACCCCTGTTCTGCAGGCTATGGACCTCGTAGGACAGAACTGAATACCCCTGTTCTGCAGGCTACGGACCTCGTAGGGTAAAAGCTGAATACCCCTGTTCTGCACGCTACGGACCTCGTAGGGCAGAGCTGAATACCCCTGTTCTGCAGGCTACGGACCTCGTAGGGTAAAAGCTGAATACCCCTGTTCTGCAGGCTATGGACCTCGTAGGACAGAACTGAATACCCCTGTTCTGCAGGCTACGGACCTCGTATGGCAGAGCTGAATACCCCTGTTCTGCAGGCTACGGACCTCGTAGGACAGAGCTGAATACCCCTGTTCTATGTGTTCTGCTGGGTTCCCTCAGGCTCTCTGGTTCACTTTGAATCCCAGTCCAATGATCTGAGAGACTTTTAAAGTGGCATTGTTCAAGCCAGTGGAAAAAACAGTCTGGTGTGAAATAGTGGAAAAACCCTCTGGTGTGAAACAGTGGAAAAAACCCTCTGGTGTGAAACAGTGGGAAAAACACTCTGGTGTGAAACAGTGGGAAAAACACTCTGGTGTGAAACAGTGGAAAAACACTCTGGTGTGAAACAGTGGGAAAAACACAGAGACAATTCCTGTTGTTACTCTCTCTGTTCTATTCTATCCTATTCTATTCTGTTCTATTCTATCCTATTCCTTTCTGTTCTGTTCTATTCTATTCTATTATGTTCTTTTCTATTCTATCCTATTCCATTCTGTTCTGTTCTATTCTATTCTATTCTGTTCTGTTCTATTCTATCCTATTCCTTTCTGTTCTGTTCTATTCTATTCTATTATGTTCTGTTCTATTCTATCCTATCCTATTCCATTCTGTTCTGTTCTATTCTATTCTATTCTGTTCTGTTCTATCCTATTCCATTATGTTCTGTTCTATTCTATTCCATTCTGTTCTGTTCTATTCTGTTCTATTCTGTTCTATTCTATTCCATTCTGTTCTGTTCTATTCTATTCCATTCTGTTCTGTTCTATTCTATTCTGTTCTGTTCTATTCTATTCTATCCTATTCTATTCTGTTCTGTTCTATTCTATTCCGTTCTGTTCTGTTCTATTCTATTCCATTCTGTTCTGTTCTATTCTGTTCTGTTCTATTCTATCCTATTCCATTCTGTTCTGTTCTATTCTATTCCATTCTGTTCTATTCTATTCTATTCTGTTCTATTCTATTCTATTATATTCTGTTCTGTTCTATTCTATTCTGTTCTGTTCTATTCTATTCTTTTCTGTTCTATTCTATCCTATTCCATTCTGTTCTGTTCTATTCTTTTCTATTCTGTTCTGTTCTATTCCATTCTATTCTGTTCTATTATATTCTGTTCTGTTCTATTCTATTCTATTCTATTCTATTCTATTCTGTTCTATTATGTTCTGTTCTATTATATTCTATTCTATTCTGTTCTATTCTGTTCTGTTCTGTTCTATTCTGTTCTGTTCTATTCTATTCTGTTCTATTCTGTTCTGTTCTATTCTGTTCTGTTCTATTCTATTCTGTTCTATTCTGTTCTATTCTATTCTGTTCTATTCTGTTCTATTCTATTCTGTTGTATTCTATTCTGTCTGGTGGAAGACTCTTCACTGCCCCCCCTGTGTGTGTGTGTGTGTGTGTGTGTGTGTGTGTGTGTGTGTGTGCGTGCGTGCGTGCGTGCGTGCGTGCGTGCGTGCGTGCGTGCGTGCGTGCGTGCGTGCGTGCGTGTGTGTATGTGTGTGGTGTAAAGTACTTAAGTAAAGATACTTTTAAGTACTACTTAAGTAGATTGGGGGGGTATCTGTACTTTAATTTACTATTTATATTTTTTGCCAACTTTTACTTTTACTTCACTACATTCCTAAATAAAATAAGATATTTTTTACAACATATATTTTCCCTGACACCCAAAAGTACTCGTTACATTTTGACAGGAAAATGGTCCAATTCGCACACTTAAATAGAACATCCCTGGTCATCTACTGCCTCACATCTGGTGGACTCACTAAACACACATGCTTCCTTTGTAAAGTATGTCGGAGCGTCAGACCATCGGTGTGTGCCCCTGGCTGTCAAAAAATGTCATAGAAAAGGAAATCGTGCCGTCTGGTTTGCTAAATATCAGGAATATTATGTATAGCATTTACTTTGTACTTTTACTCAAGTAGGACAATGTAGTACTTTTTCCATCACTGTACTTAAGTACATTTAAAATCGGAAACTTTTAGACTTTTAGACTTGTTTTATTAAGGGAGCTTTACTTTTACTACAGTAGGACATTTCAGTACTTTTTCTGCCTCCGGTTGTCAGAGCTGCAGTTCTCCTCCTGTAGTGTTGTCAGAGCTGCAGCTCTCCTCCTGTAGTGTTGTCAGGGCTGCACCTCTCCTCCTGTAGTGTTGTCAGAGCTGCAGCTCTCCTCCTGCAGTGTTGTCAGAGATGCACCTCTCCTCCTGTAGTGTTGTCAGAGCTGCAGCTCTCCTCCTGTAGTGTTGTCAGAGCTGCAGCTCTCCTCCTGTAGTGTTGTCAGAGATGCAGCTCTCCTCCTGTAGTGTTGTCAGAGCTGCAGCTCTCCTCCTTTAGTGTTGTCAGAGATGCAGCTCTCCTCCTGTAGTGTTGTCAGAGATGCAGCTCTCCTCCTGTAGCGTTGTCAGAGCTGCAGCTCTCCTCCTGTAGCGTTGTCAGAGCTGCAGCTCTCCTCCTGTAGTGTTGTCAGAGCTGCACCTCTCCTCCTGTAGTGTTGTCAGAGCTGCAGCTCTCCTCCTGTAGTGTTGTCAGAGCTGCAGTTCTCCTCCTGTAGTGTTGTCAGAGCTGCACCTCTCCTCCTGTAGTGTTGTCAGAGCTGCACCTCTCCTCCTGTAGTGTTGTCAGAGCTGCACCTCTCCTCCTGTAGTGTTGTCAGAGCTGTACCTCTCCTCCTGTAGTGTTGTCAGAGATGCAGCTCTCCTCCTGTAGTGTTGTCAGAGCTGCAGCCCTCCTCCTGTAGTGTTGTCAGAGCTGCAGCTATCCTCCTGTAGTGTTGTCAGAGCTGCACCTCTCCTCCTGTAGTGTTGTCAGAGCTGCAGCTCTCCTCCTGTAGTGTTGTCAGAGATGCAGCTCTCCTCCTGTAGTGTTGTCAGAGCTGCAGCTCTCCTCCTGTAGTGTTGTCAGAGATGCAGCTCTCCTCCTGTAGTGTTGTCAGAGATGCAGCTCTCCTCCTGTAGCGTTGTCAGAGCTGCAGCTCTCCTCCTGTAGCGTTGTCAGAGCTGCAGCTCTCCTCCTGTAGTGTTGTCAGAGCTGCACCTCTCCTCCTGTAGTGTTGTCAGAGCTGCAGCTCTCCTCCTGTAGTGTTGTCAGAGCTGCAGTTCTCCTCCTGTAGTGTTGTCAGAGCTGCACCTCTCCTCCTGTAGTGTTGTCAGAGCTGCACCTCTCCTCCTGTAGTGTTGTCAGAGCTGCACCTCTCCTCCTGTAGTGTTGTCAGAGCTGTACCTCTCCTCCTGTAGTGTTGTCAGAGATGCAGCTCTCCTCCTGTAGTGTTGTCAGAGCTGCAGCCCTCCTCCTGTAGTGTTGTCAGAGCTGCAGCTATCCTCCTGTAGTGTTGTCAGAGCTGCACCTCTCCTCCTGTAGTGTTGTCAGAGCTGCACCTCTCCTCCTGTAGTGTTGTCAGAGATGCAGCTCTCCTCCTGTAGTGTTGTCAGAGATGCAGCCCTCCTCCTGTAGTGTTGTCAGAGCTGCAGCTCTCCTCCTGTAGTGTTGTCAGAGCTGCAGTTCTCCTCCTGTAGTGTTGTCAGAGCTGCAGCCCTCCTCCTGTAGTGTTGTCAGAGCTGCAGCTCTCCTCCTGTAGTGTTGTCAGAGCTGCAGCCCTCCTCCTGCAGTGTTGTCAGAGCTGCAGCTCTCCTCCTGTAGTGTTGTCAGAGATGCAGTTCTCCTCCTGTAGTGTTGTCAGAGCTGCAGTTCTCCTCCTGTAGTGTTGTCAGAGCTGCACCTCTCCTACTGTAGTGTTGTCAGAGCTGCAGCCCTCCTCCTGCAGTGTTGTCAGAGATGCAGCCCTCCTCCTGTAGTGTTGTCAGAGATGCAGTTCTCCTCCTGTAGTGTTGTCAGAGATGCAGTTCTCCTCCTGTAGTGTTGTCAGAGATGCAGCTCTCCTCCTGTAGTGTTGTCAGAGCTGCAGCCCTCCTCCTGTAGTGTTGTCAGAGCTGCAGCTCTCCTCCTGTAGTGTTGTCAGAGCTGCAGCTCTCCTCCTGTAGTGTTGTCAGAGCTGCAGCTCTCCTCCTGTAGTGTTGTCAGAGCTGCACCCCTCCTCCTGTAGTGTTGTCAGAGCTGCAGCTCTCCTCCTGTAGTGTTGTCAGAGCTGCAGCCCTCCTCCTGCAGTGTTGTCAGAGATGCAGCCCTCCTCCTGTAGTGTTGTCAGAGATGCAGTTCTCCTCCTGTAGTGTTGTCAGAGATGCAGCCCTCCTCCTGTAGTGTTGTCAGAGATGCAGTTCTCCTCCTGTAGTGTTGTCAGAGATGCAGCTCTCCTCCTGTATTGTTGTCAGAGATGCAGCTCTCCTCCTGTAGTGTTGTCAGAGCTGCAGCCCTCCTCCTGTAGTGTTGTCAGAGCTGCAGCCCTCCTCCTGTAGCGTTGTCAGAGCTGCAGCCCTCCTCCTGTAGTGTTGTCAGAGATGCAGTTCTCCTCCTGTAGTGTTGTCAGAGATGCAGCCCTCCTCCTGTAGTGTTGTCAGAGATGCAGTTCTCCTCCTGTAGTGTTGTCAGAGATGCAGCTCTCCTCCTGTATTGTTGTCAGAGATGCAGCTCTCCTCCTGTAGTGTTGTCAGAGCTGCAGCCCTCCTCCTGTAGTGTTGTCAGAGCTGCAGCCCTCCTCCTGTAGCGTTGTCAGAGCTGCAGCCCTCCTCCTGTAGTGTTGTCAGAGCTGCAGCCCTCCTCCTGTAGTGTTGTCAGAGCTGCACCTCTCCTCCTGTAGTGTTGTCAGAGCTGCAGCTCTCCTCCTGTAGTGTTGTCAGAGATGCAGCTCTCCTCCTGTAGTGTTGTCAGAGATGCACCTCTCCTCCTGTAGTGTTGTCAGAGATGCAGCCCTCCTCCTGTAGTGTTGTCAGAGCTGCACCTCTCCTCCTGTAGTGTTGTCAGAGAGCATATTCATATTCACCCAGTTCAATGTAACAGTGATAGGTTTAGGTTACTGTCATTCATATTCACCCAGTTCAATGTAACAGTGATAGGTTTAGGTTACTGTCATTCATATTCCATTCACCCAGTTCAATGTAACAGTGATAGGTTTAGGTTACTGTCATTCATATTCACCCAGTTCAATGTAACAGTGATAGGTTTAGGTTACTGTCATTCATATTCACCCAGTTCAATGTAACAGTGATAGGTTTAGGTTACTGTCATTCATATTCACCTAGTTCAATGTAACAGTGATAGGTTTAGGTTACTGTCATTCATATTCACCCAGTTCAATGTAACAGTGATAGGTTTAGGTTACTGTCATTCATATTCACCCAGTTCAATGTAACAGTGATAGGTTTAGGTTACTGTCATTCATATTCACCCAGTTCAATGTAACAGTGATAGGTTTAGGTTACTGTCATTCATATTCACCCAGTTCAATGTAACAGTGATAGGTTTAGGTTACTGTCATTCATATTCACCCAGTTCAATGTAACAGTGACAGGTTTAGGTTACTGTCATTCATATTCACCCAATTCAATGTAACAGTGATAGGTTTAGGTTACTGTCATTCATATTCACCCAGTTCAATGTAACAGTGATAGGTTTAGGTTACTGTCATTCATATTCACCCAGTTCAATGTAACAGTGATAGGTTTAGGTTACTGTCATTCATATTCACCCAGTTCAATGTAACAGTGATAGGTTTAGGTTACTGTCATTCATATTCACCTAGTTCAATGTAACAGTGATAGGTTTAGGTTACTGTCATTCATATTCACCCAGTTCAATGTAACAGTGATAGGTTTAGGTTACTGTCATTCATATTCACCCAGTTCAATGTAACAGTGACAGGTTTAGGTTACTGTCATTCATATTCACCCAATTCAATGTAACAGTGATAGGTTTAGGTTACTGTCATTCATATTCACCCAGTTCAATGTAACAGTGATAGGTTTAGGTTACTGTCATTCATATCCACCCAGTTCAATGTAACAGTGATAGGTTTAGGTTACTGTCATTCATATTCACCCAGTTCAATGTAACAGTGATAGGTTTAGGTTACTGTCATTCATATCCACCCAGTTCAATGTAACAGTGATAGGTTTAGGTTACTGTCATTCATATTCACCCAGTTCAATGTAACAGTGATAGGTTTAGGTTACTGTCATTCATATTCACCCAGTTCAATGTAACAGTGATAGGTTTAGGTTACTGTCATTCATATTCACCCAGTTCAATGTAACAGTGATAGGTTTAGGTTACTGTCATTCATATTCACCCAGCTCAATGTAACAGTGATAGTTTTAGGTTACTGTCATTCATATTCCATTCACCCAGTTCAATGTAACAGTGATAGGTTTAGGTTACTGTCATTCATATTCCATTCACCCAGTTCAATGTAACAGTGATAGGTTTAGGTTACTGTCATTCATATTCACCCAGTTCAATGTAACAGTGATAGGTTTAGGTTACTGTCATTCATATTCACCCAGTTCAATGTAACAGTGATAGGTTTAGGTTACTGTCATTCATATTCACCCAGTTCAATGTTACAGTGATAGGTTTAGGTTACTGTCATTCATATTCACCCAGTTCAATGTAACAGTGATAGGTTTAGGTTACTGTCATTCATATTCACCCAGTTCAATGTAACAGTGATAGGTTTAGGTTACTGTCATTCATATTCACCCAGTTCAATGTAACAGTGATAGGTTTAGGTTACTGTCATTCATATTCACCCAGTTCAATGTTACAGTGATAGGTTTAGGTTACTGTCATTCATATTCACCCAGCTCAATGTAACGGTGATAGGTTTAGGCTACTACATGATACTCTAATGTTCCCTATACCCATCATGAGGTTGCTACAACCTAGTCTATTAATGAAAGTTTACAACGTAGCTGCATACAGGTCGAGAGAAATTTAAGTAATTATTTTGTCAGACATTGACAAATTCAATACCGCCATACACACTCTGGCCTGCATGTATCTGAACTAGGGTGCAATCATTAGTCCAACAGTTGCAAACAAGAATATGGATTGGACAACTTCATGTATGTTTACCCCCTGTTTCATTGTGTTTGCTTTCATTTAATAACCTCTCTGGGATATTCGGGACGCTAGCGTCCCACCTCAACAATAGCCAGTGAAAGAGCAGGGCGCCAAATTCAAAACAACAGAAATCCCATAATTAAAATTCCTCAAACATACAGTATTTTACACTATAAAATAAATGTTTTTCAACAGAATCGGCTATTATAATATAATATACCTCTGATCACACGGAAACAGAGTTCACTTTCATAAAGCAGCATGATCCTTTCCATCGTTGGATTTTTCCTTCTCGCATCTACACGCTCTTTTCTCTTCGCTTGTGAACTTCAGTGCACAACACATTAGCTGTCTGTCAACACGCAAATAAAACTTTCCAAGCCAAACCTTCATATCATAACCACTAACCGCTAAACAGATTCTACATCGTTGTCACCATATTAGCTACCGTCAAGTACAGTTGAAGTCGGAAGTTTACACACACCTTAGCCAAATACATGTAAACTCATTTTTTCACAATTCCTGACATTTAATCCTGACATTTAATCCCTGTTTTAGGTCAGTTAGGATCACCACTTTATTTTAAGAATGTGAAATGTCAGAATAATAGTAGAGAGAATGTTTAATTTCAGCTTTTATTTCTTTCATCACATTCCCAGTGGGTCAGAAGTTTACATACACTCAATTAGAATTTGGTAGCATTGCCTTTAAATTGTTTAACTTGGGTCAAATGTTTCAGGTATCCTTCCACAAGCTTCCCACAATAAGTTGGCTGAATTTTGTCCCATTCCTCCTGACAGAGCTGGTGTAACTGAATCAGGTTTGTGGGCTCCTTGCTCGCACATGCTTTTTCAGTTCTGCCCACAACTTTTCTATAGAATTGAGGTCAGGGCTTTGTGATGGCCACTCCAATACCTTGACTTTGTTGTCCTTAAGCCATTTTGCCACAACTTTGGAAGTCATTGTCCATTTGGAAGACCCATTTGCAACCAAGCTTTAACTTCCTGACTGATGTCTTGAGATGTTGCTTCAATATATCCACATAATTTTCATGCCTCATGATGCCATCTATTTTGTGAAGTGCACCAGTCCCTCCTGCCGCAAATCACCCCCACAACATGATGCTGCCACCCCCGTGCTTCATGGTTGGGATGGTGTTCTTCGGCTTGCAAGCCTCCCCCTTTCTCCTCCAAACATAATGATGGTCATTATGGCCAATCAGTTCTATTTTTGTTTCATCAGACCAGAGGACATTTCTCCAAAAAGTTCGATCTTTGTCCCCATATGTAGTTGCAAACCGTAGTCTGGCTATTTTATGGCGGTTTTGGAGCAGTGGCTTCTTCCTTGCTGAGCGGCCTTTCAGGTTATGTCGATATAATCAGGAAGGTGATGGAGTCCAGGTGAGTCTCATGAGGCGCAGGTGCGCGTAACGGTGGTGGCAGGTGTGTGAAATAATGAGTAAACTGGCGACAACGAGCGCCAGAGAGGAGTAGACATGCCCTTCCTCCTCTGAGGAGCCTCCACTGTCACTCTCCAATAGTACTGATTAGTTTGCTCTCTCAGACCAGTGGTGTAAAGTACTTAAGTAAAAATACTTTAAAGTACTTAAGCATGTTTTTTTTGTATCTGTACTTTACTATTTATATTTTTGACAAATTTGACTTTTACTTCACTAAAGGAGAATGACAACATGACACCCAAAAGTACTCGTTACATTTTGAATGCTTAGCAGGACAGGAAAATGGTCCAATTCAAGCACTTATCAAGAGAACATCCCTGGTCATCCCTACTGCCTCTGATCTGGAGGACTCACTAAACAGAGAACATCCCTGGTCATCCCTACTGCCTCTGATCTGGAGGACTCACTAAACAGAGAAGATCCCTGGTCATCCCTACTGCCTCTGATCTGGAGGACTCACTAAACAGAGAACATCGCTGGTCATCCCTACTGCCTCTGATCTGAAGGACTCACTAAACAGAGAACATCCCTGGTCATCCCTACTGCCTCTGATCTGGTGGACTCACTAAACAGAGAACATCCCTGGTCATCCCTACTGCCTCTGATCTGAAGGACTCACTAAACAGAGAACATCCCTGGTCATCCCTACTGCCTCTGATCTGGAGGACTCACTAAACAGAGAAGATCCCTGGTCATCCCTACTGCCTCTGATCTGGAGGACTCACTAAACAGAGAACATCGCTGGTCATCCCTACTGCCTCTGATCTGGAGGACTCACTAAACAGAGAGCATCCCTGGTCATCCCTACTGCCTCTGATCTGGAGGACTCACTAAACAGAGAACATCCCTGGTCATCCCTACTGCCTCTGATCTGGAGGACTCACTAAACAGAGAACATTGCTGGTCATCCCTACTGCCTCTGATCTGGAGGACTCACTAAACAGAGAACATCCCTGGTCATCCCTACTGCCTCTGATCTGGAGGCCTCACTAAACAGAGAACATCCCTGGTCATCCCTACTGCCTCTGATCTGGAGGACTCACTAAACAGAGAACATACCTGGTCATCCTTACTGCCTCTGATCTGAAGGACTCACTAAACAGAGAACATCCCTGGTCATCCCTACTGCCTCTGATCTGGTGGACTCACTAAACAGAGAACATCCCTGGTCATCCCTACTGCCTCTGATCTGGAGGACTCACTAAACAGAGAACATTGCTGGTCATCCCTACTGCCTCTGATCCGGAGGACTCACTAAACAGAGAACATTGCTGGTCATCCCTACTGCCTCTGATCTGGAGGACTCACTAAACAGAGAACATCCCTGGTCATCCCTACTGCCTCTGATCTGGAGGACTCACTAAACAGAGAACATCCCTGGTCATCCCTACTGCCTCTGATCTGGAGGACTCACTAAACAGAGAACATCCCTGGTCATCCCTACTGCCTCTGATCTGGAGGCCTCACTAAACAGAGAACATCCCTGGGCATCCCTACTGCCTCTGATCTGGAGGACTCACTAAACAGAGAACATACCTGGTCATCCTTACTGCCTCTGATCTGGAGGACTCACTAAACAGAGAACATCCCTGGTCATCCCTACTGCCTCTGATCTGGAGGACTCACTAAACAGAGAACATTGCTGGTCATCCCTACTGCCTCTGATCTGGAGGACACACTAAACAGAGAACATCCCTGGTCATCCCTACTGCCTCTGATCTGGAGGGCTCACTAAACAGAGAACATCCCTGGTCATCCCTACTGCCTCTGATCTAGAGGACTCACTAAACAGAGAACATCCCTGGTCATCCCTACTGCCTCTGATCTGGAGGACTCACTGAACAGAGAACATCCCTGGTCATCCCTACTGCCTCTGATCTGGAGGACTCACTAAACAGAGAACATCCCTGGTCATCCCTACTGCCTCTGATCTGGAGGACTCACTAAACAGAGAACATCCCTGGTCATCCCTACTGCCTCTGATCTGGAGGACTCACTAAACAGAGAACATCGCTGGTCATCCCTACTTCCTCTGATCTGGAGGACTCACTAAACAGAGAACATCCCTGGTCATCCCTACTGCCTCTGATCTAGAGGACTCACTAAACAGAGAACATCCCTGGTCATCCCTACTGCCTCTGATCTGGAGGACTCACTAAACAGAGAACATCGCTGGTCATCCCTACTTCCTCTGATCTGGAGGACTCACTAAACAGAGAACATCCCTGGTCATCCCTACTGCCTCTGATCTGGAGGACTCACTAAACAGAGAACATCCCTGGTCATCCCTACTGCCTCTGATCTGGAGGACTCAGTAAACAGAGAACATCCCTGGTCATCCCTACTGCCTCTGATCTGGAGGCCTCACTAAACAGAGAACATCCCTGGTCATCCCTACTGCCTCTGATCTGGAGGACTCAGTAAACAGAGAACATCCCTGGTCATCCCTACTGCCTCTGATCTGGAGGACTCAGTAAACAGAGAACATCCCTGGTCATCCCTACTGCCTCTGATCTGGAGGCCTCACTAAACAGAGAACATCCCTGGTCATCCCTACTGCCTCTGATCTGGAGGCCTCACTAAACAGAGAACATCCCTGGTCATCCCTACTGCCTCTGATCTGGAGGACTCACTGAACAAAGAACATCCCTGGTCATCCCTACTGCCTCTGATCTGGAGGACTCACTAAACAGAGAACATCCCTGGTCATCCCTACTGCCTCTGATCTGGAGGACTCAGTAAACAGAGAACATCCCTGGTCATCCCTACTGCCTCTGATCTGGAGGCCTCACTAAACAGAGAACATCCCTGGTCATCCCTACTGCCTCTGATCTGGAGGACTCAGTAAACAGAGAACATCCCTGGTCATCCCTACTGCCTCTAATCTGGAGGACTCACTAAACAGAGAACATCCCTGGTCATCCCTACTGCCTCTGATCTGGAGGACTCACTAAACAGAGAACATCCCTGGTCATCCCTACTGCCTCTGATCTGGAGGCCTCACTAAACAGAGAACATCCCTGGTCATCCCTACTGCCTCTGATCTGGAGGACTCACTAAACAGAGAACATTGCTGGTCATTCCTACTGCCTCTGATCCGGAGGACTCACTAAACAGAGAACATTGCTGGTCATCCCTACTGCCTCTGATCTGGAGGACTCACTAAACAGAGAACATCCCTGGTCATCCCTACTGCCTCTGATCTGGAGGACTCACTAAACAGAGAACATCCCTGGTCATCCCTACTGCCTCTGATCTGGAGGACTCACTAAACAGAGAACATTGCTGGTCATCCCTACTGCCTCTGATCTGGAGGACACACTAAACAGAGAACATCCCTGGTCATCCCTACTGCCTCTGATCTGGAGGGCTCACTAAACAGAGAACATCCCTGGTCATCCCTACTGCCTCTGATCTGGAGGACTCACTAAACAGAGAACATCCCTGGTCATCCCTACTGCCTCTGATCTGGAGGACTCACTAAACAGAGAACATCGCTGGTCATCCCTACTTCCTCTGATCTGGAGGACTCACTAAACAGAGAACATCCCTGGTCAGCCCTACTGCCTCTGATCTGTAGGACTCACTAAACAGAGAACATCCCTGGTCATCCCTACTGCCTCTGATCTGGAGGACTCAGTAAACAGAGAACATCCCTGGTCATCCCTACTGCCTCTGATCTGGAGGCCTCACTAAACAGAGAACATCCCTGGTCATCCCTACTGCCTCTGATCTGGAGGACTCAGTAAACAGAGAACATCCCTGGTCATCCCTACTGCCTCTGATCTGGAGGACTCAGTAAACAGAGAACATCCCTGGTCATCCCTACTGCCTCTGATCTGGAGGCCTCACTAAACAGAGAACATCCCTGGTCATCCCTACTGCCTCTGATCTGGAGGCCTCACTAAACAGAGAACATCCCTGGTCATCCCTACTGCCTCTGATCTGGAGGACTCACTGAACAGAGAACATCCCTGGTCATCCCTACTGCCTCTGATCTGGAGGACTCACTAAACAGAGAACATCCCTGGTCATCCCTACTGCCTCTGATCTGGAGGACTCACTAAACAGAGAACATCCCTGGTCATCCCTACTGCCTCTGATCTGGAGGACTCACTAAACAGAGAACATCGCTGGTCATCCCTACTTCCTCTGATCTGGAGGACTCACTAAACAGAGAACATCCCTGGTCATCCCTACTGCCTCTGATCTGGAGGACTCACTAAACAGAGAACATCCCTGGTCATCCCTACTGCCTCTGATCTGGAGGACTCAGTAAACAGAGAACATCCCTGGTCATCCCTACTGCCTCTGATCTGGAGGCCTCACTAAACAGAGAACATCCCTGGTCATCCCTACTGCCTCTGATCTGGAGGACTCACTAAACAGAGAACATCCCTGGTCATCCCTACTGCCTCTGATCTGGAGGACTCACTAAACAGAGAACATCCCTGGTCATCCCTACTGCCTCTGATCTGGAGGCCTCACTAAACAGAGAACATCCCTGGTCATCCCTACTGCCTCTGATCTGGAGGACTCACTGAACAGAGAACATCCCTGGTCATCCCTACTGCCTCTGATCTGGAGGCCTCACTAAACAGAGAACATCCCTGGTCATCCCTACTTCCTCTGATCTGGAGGACTCACTAAACAGAGAACATCCCTGGTCATCCCTACTGCCTCTGATCTGGAGGCCTCACTAAACAGAGAACATCCCTGGTCATCCCTACTGCCTCTGATCTGAAGGACTCACTAAACAGAGAACATCCCTGGTCATCTACTGCCTCTGATCTGGAGGACTCACTAAACAGAGAACATCCCTGGTCATCCCTACTGCCTCTGATCTGGAGGACTCAGTAAACAGAGAACATCCCTGGTCATCCCTACTGCCTCTGATCTGGAGGCCTCACTAAACAGAGAACATCCCTGGTCATCCCTACTGCCTCTGATCTGGAGGACTCAGTAAACAGAGAACATCCCTGGTCATCCCTACTGCCTCTGATCTGGAGGACTCACTAAACAGAGAACATCCCTGGTCATCCCTACTGCCTCTGATCTGGAGGACTCACTAAACAGAGAACATCCCTGGTCATCCCTACTGCCTCTGATCTGGAGGCCTCACTAAACAGAGAACATCCCTGGTCATCCCTACTGCCTCTGATCTGGAGGACTCACTGAACAGAGAACATCCCTGGTCATCCCTACTGCCTCTGATCTGGAGGACTCACTAAACAGAGAACATCCCTGGTCATCCCTACTGCCTCTGATCTGGAGGACTCACTAAACAGAGAACATCCCTGGTCATCCCTACTGCCTCTGATCTGGAGGACTCACTAAACAGAGAACATCGCTGGTCATCCCTACTGCCTCTGATCTGGAGGACTCACTAAACAGAGAACATCCCTGGTCATCCCTACTGCCTCTGATCTGGAGGACTCACTAAACAGAGAACATCCCTGGTCATCCCTACTGCCTCTGATCTGGAGGACTCAGTAAACAGAGAACATCCCTGGTCATCCCTACTGCCTCTGATCTGGAGGCCTCACTAAACAGAGAACATCCCTGGTCATCCCTACTGCCTCTGATCTGGAGGACTCAGTAAACAGAGAACATCCCTGGTCATCCCTACTGCCTCTGATCTGGAGGACTCACTAAACAGAGAACATCCCTGGTCATCCCTACTGCCTCTGATCTGGAGGACTCACTAAACAGAGAACATCCCTGGTCATCCCTACTGCCTCTGATCTGGAGGCCTCACTAAACAGAGAACATCCCTGGTCATCCCTACTGCCTCTGATCTGGAGGACTCACTGAACAGAGAACATCCCTGGTCATCCCTACTGCCTCTGATCTGGAGGCCTCACTAAACAGAGAACATCCCTGGTCATCCCTACTGCCTCTGATCTGGAGGCCTCACTAAACAGAGAACATCCCTGGTCATCCCTACTGCCTCTGATCTGAAGGACTCACTAAACAGAGAACATCCCTGGTCATCTACTGCCTCTGATCTGGAGGACTCACTAAACAGAGAACATCCCTGGTCATCCCTACTGCCTCTGATCTGGAGGACTCAGTAAACAGAGAACATCCCTGGTCATCCCTACTGCCTCTGATCTGGAGGCCTCACTAAACAGAGAACATCCCTGGTCATCCCTACTGCCTCTGATCTGGAGGACTCAGTAAACAGAGAACATCCCTGGTCATCCCTACTGCCTCTGATCTGGAGGACTCACTAAACAGAGAACATCCCTGGTCATCCCTACTGCCTCTGATCTGGAGGACTCACTAAACAGAGAACATCCCTGGTCATCCCTACTGCCTCTGATCTGGAGGCCTCACTAAACAGAGAACATCCCTGGTCATCCCTACTGCCTCTGATCTGGAGGACTCACTGAACAGAGAACATCCCTGGTCATCCCTACTGCCTCTGATCTGGAGGACTCACTAAACAGAGAACATCCCTGGTCATCCCTACTGCCTCTGATCTGGAGGACTCACTAAACAGAGAACATCCCTGGTCATCCCTACTGCCTCTGATCTGGAGGACTCACTAAACAGAGAACATCGCTGGTCATCCCTACTTCCTCTGATCTGGAGGACTCACTAAACAGAGAACATCCCTGGTCATCCCTACTGCCTCTGATCTGGAGGACTCACTAAACAGAGAACATCCCTGGTCATCCCTACTGCCTCTGATCTGGAGGACTCAGTAAACAGAGAACATCCCTGGTCATCCCTACTGCCTCTGATCTGGAGGCCTCACTAAACAGAGAACATCCCTGGTCATCCCTACTGCCTCTGATCTGGAGGACTCAGTAAACAGAGAACATCCCTGGTCATCCCTACTGCCTCTGATCTGGAGGACTCACTAAACAGAGAACATCCCTGGTCATCCCTACTGCCTCTGATCTGGAGGACTCACTAAACAGAGAACATCCCTGGTCATCCCTACTGCCTCTGATCTGGAGGCCTCACTAAACAGAGAACATCCCTGGTCATCCCTACTGCCTCTGATCTGGAGGACTCACTGAACAGAGAACATCCCTGGTCATCCCTACTGCCTCTGATCTGGAGGCCTCACTAAACAGAGAACATCCCTGGTCATCCCTACTTCCTCTGATCTGGAGGACTCACTAAACAGAGAACATCCCTGGTCATCCCTACTGCCTCTGATCTGGAGGCCTCACTAAACAGAGAACATCCCTGGTCATCCCTACTGCCTCTGATCTGAAGGACTCACTAAACAGAGAACATCCCTGGTCATCTACTGCCTCTGATCTGGAGGACTCACTAAACAGAGAACATCCCTGGTCATCCCTACTGCCTCTGATCTGGAGGGCTCACTAAACAGAGAACATCCCTGGTCATCCCTACTGCCTCTGATCTGGAGGACTCACTAAACAGAGAACATCGCTGGTCATCCCTACTTCCTCTGATCTGGAGGACTCACTAAACAGAGAACATCCCTGGTCATCCCTACTGCCTCTGATCTGGAGGACTCACTAAACAGAGAACATCCCTGGTCATCCCTACTGCCTCTGATCTGGAGGACTCAGTAAACAGAGAACATCCCTGGTCATCCCTACTGCCTCTGATCTGGAGGCCTCACTAAACAGAGAACATCCCTGGTCATCCCTACTGCCTCTGATCTGGAGGACTCAGTAAACAGAGAACATCCCTGGTCATCCCTACTGCCTCTGATCTGGAGGACTCAGTAAACAGAGAACATCCCTGGTCATCCCTACTGCCTCTGATCTGGAGGCCTCACTAAACAGAGAACATCCCTGGTCATCCCTACTGCCTCTGATCTGGAGGCCTCACTAAACAGAGAACATCCCTGGTCATCCCTACTGCCTCTGATCTGGAGGACTCACTGAACAGAGAACATCCCTGGTCATCCCTACTGCCTCTGATCTGGAGGACTCACTAAACAGAGAACATCGCTGGTCATCCCTACTTCCTCTGATCTGGAGGACTCACTAAACAGAGAACATCCCTGGTCATCCCTACTGCCTCTGATCTGGAGGACTCACTAAACAGAGAACATCCCTGGTCATCCCTACTGCCTCTGATCTGGAGGACTCAGTAAACAGAGAACATCCCTGGTCATCCCTACTGCATCTGATCTGGAGGCCTCACTAAACAGAGAACATCCCTGGTCATCCCTACTGCCTCTGATCTGAAGGACTCAGTAAACAGAGAACATCCCTGGTCATCCCTACTGCCTCTGATCTGGAGGACTCAGTAAACAGAGAACATCCCTGGTCATCCCTACTGCCTCTGATCTGGAGGCCTCACTAAACAGAGAACATCCCTGGTCATCCCTACTGCCTCTGATCTGGAGGCCTCACTAAACAGAGAACATCCCTGGTCATCCCTACTGCCTCTGATCTGGAGGACTCACTGAACAGAGAACATCCCTGGTCATCCCTACTGCCTCTGATCTGGAGGACTCACTAAACAGAGAACATCCCTGGTCATCCCTACTGCCTCTGATCTGGAGGAATCACTAAACAGAGAACATCCCTGGTCATCCCTACTGCCTCTGATCTGGAGGACTCACTAAACAGAGAACATCGCTGGTCATCCCTACTTCCTCTGATCTGGAGGACTCACTAAACAGAGAACATCCCTGGTCATCCCTACTGCCTCTGATCTGGAGGACTCACTAAACAGCGAACATCCCTGGTCATCCCTACTGCCTCTGATCTGGAGGACTCAGTAAACAGAGAACATCCCTGGTCATCCCTACTGCCTCTGATCTGGAGGCCTCACTAAACAGAGAACATCCCTGGTCATCCCTACTGCCTCTGATCTGGAGGACTCACTAAACAGAGAACATCCCTGGTCATCCCTACTGCCTCTGATCTGGAGGACTCACTAAACAGAGAACATCCCTGGTCATCCCTACTGCCTCCGATCTGGAGGACTCACTAAACAGAGAACATCCCTGGTCATCCCTACTGCCTCTGATCTGGAGGACTCACTAAACAGAGAACATCCCTGGTCATCCCTACTGCCTCTGATCTGGAGGACTCACTGAACAGAGAACATCCCTGGTCATCCCTACTGCCTCTGATCTGGAGGCCTCACTAAACAGAGAACATCCCTGGTCATCCCTACTTCCTCTGATCTGGAGGACTCACTAAACAGAGAACATCCCTGGTCATCCCTACTGCCTCTGATCTGGAGGCCTCACTAAACAGAGAACATCCCTGGTCATCCCTACTGCCTCTGATCTGAAGGACTCACTAAACAGAGAACATCCCTGGTCATCTACTGCCTCTGATCTGGAGGACTCACTAAACAGAGAACATCCCTGGTCATCCCTACTGCCTCTGATCTGGAGGACTCAGTAAACAGAGAACATCCCTGGTCATCCCTACTGCCTCTGATCTGGAGGCCTCACTAAACAGAGAACATCCCTGGTCATCCCTACTGCCTCTGATCTGGAGGACTCAGTAAACAGAGAACATCCCTGGTCATCCCTACTGCCTCTGATCTGGAGGACTCACTAAACAGAGAACATCCCTGGTCATCCCTACTGCCTCTGATCTGGAGGACTCACTAAACAGAGAACATCCCTGGTCATCCCTACTGCCTCTGATCTGGAGGCCTCACTAAACAGAGAACATCCCTGGTCATCCCTACTGCCTCTGATCTGGAGGACTCACTGAACAGAGAACATCCCTGGTCATCCCTACTGCCTCTGATCTGGAGGACTCACTAAACAGAGAACATCCCTGGTCATCCCTACTGCCTCTGATCTGGAGGACTCACTAAACAGAGAACATCCCTGGTCATCCCTACTGCCTCTGATCTGGAGGACTCACTAAACAGAGAACATCCCTGGTCATCCCTACTGCCTCTGATCTGAAGGACTCACTAAACAGAGAACATCCCTGGTCATCTACTGCCTCTGATCTGGAGGACTCACTAAACAGAGAACATCCCTGGTCATCCCTACTGCCTCTGATCTGGAGGGCTCACTAAACAGAGAACATCCCTGGTCATCCCTACTGCCTCTGATCTGGAGGACTCACTAAACAGAGAACATCCCTGGTCATCCCTACTGCCTCTGATCTGGAGGACTCACTAAACAGAGAACATCGCTGGTCATCCCTACTTCCTCTGATCTGGAGGACTCACTAAACAGAGAACATCCCTGGTCATCCCTACTGCCTCTGATCTGGAGGACTCACTAAACAGAGAATATCCCTGGTCATCCCTACTGCCTCTGATCTGGAGGACTCAGTAAACAGAGAACATCCCTGGTCATCCCTACTGCCTCTGATCTGGAGGCCTCAGTAAACAGAGAACATCCCTGGTCATCCCTACTGCCTCTGATCTGGAGGAATCAGTAAACAGAGAACATCCCTGGTCATCCCTACTGCCTCTGATCTGGAGGACTCAGTAAACAGAGAACATCCCTGGTCATCCCTACTGCCTCTGATCTGGAGGCCTCACTAAACAGAGAACATCCCTGGTCATCCCTACTGCCTCTGATCTGGAGGCCTCACTAAACAGAGAACATCCCTGGTCATCCCTACTTCCTCTGATCTGGAGGACTCACTAAACAGAGAACATCCCTGGTCATCCCTACTGCCTCTGATCTGGAGGCCTCACTAAACAGAGAACATCCCTGGTCATCCCTACTGCCTCTGATCTGAAGGACTCACTAAACAGAGAACATCCCTGGTCATCTACTGCCTCTGATCTGGAGGACTCACTAAACAGAGAACATCCCTGGTCATCCCTACTGCCTCTGATCTGGAGGGCTCACTAAACAGAGAACATCCCTGGTCATCCCTACTGCCTCTGATCTGGAGGACTCACTAAACAGAGAACATCCCTGGTCATCCCTACTGCCTCTGATCTGGAGGACTCACTAAACAGAGAACATCGCTGGTCATCCCTACTTCCTCTGATCTGGAGGACTCACTAAACAGAGAACATCCCTGGTCATCCCTACTGCCTCTGATCTGGAGGACTCACTAAACAGAGAACATCCCTGGTCATCCCTACTGCCTCTGATCTGGAGGACTCAGTAAACAGAGAACATCCCTGGTCATCCCTACTGCCTCTGATCTGGAGGCCTCACTAAACAGAGAACATCCCTGGTCATCCCTACTGCCTCTGATCTGGAGGACTCAGTAAACAGAGAACATCCCTGGTCATCCCTACTGCCTCTGATCTGGAGGACTCACTAAACAGAGAACATCCCTGGTCATCCCTACTGCCTCTGATCTGGAGGACTCACTAAACAGAGAACATCCCTGGTCATCCCTACTGCCTCTGATCTGGAGGACTCAGTAAACAGAGAACATCCCTGGTCATCCCTACTGCCTCTGATCTGGAGGCCTCACTAAACAGAGAACATCCCCTGGTCATCCCTACTGCCTCTGATCTGGAGGACTCACTAAACAGAGAACATCCCTGGTCATCCCTACTGCCTCTGATCTGGAGGACTCACTAAACAGAGAACATCCCTGGTCATCCCTACTGCCTCTGATCTGGAGGCCTCACTAAACAGAGAACATCCCTGGTCATCCCTACTGCCTCTGATCTGGAGGACTCACTGAACAGAGAACATCCCTGGTCATCCCTACTGCCTCTGATCTGGAGGCCTCACTAAACAGAGAACATCCCTGGTCATCCCTACTGCCTCTGATCTGGAGGACTCACTAAACAGAGAACATCCCTGGTCATCCCTACTGCCTCTGATCTGGAGGACTCACTAAACAGAGAACATCCCTGGTCATCCCTACTGCCTCTGATCTGAAGGACTCACTAAACAGAGAACATCCCTGGTCATCTACTGTCTCTGATCTGGAGGACTCACTAAACAGAGAACATCCCTGGTCATCCCTACTGCCTCTGATCTGGAGGACTCAGTAAACAGAGAACATCCCTGGTCATCCCTACTGCCTCTGATCTGGAGGCCTCACTAAACAGAGAACATCCCTGGTCATCCCTACTGCCTCTGATCTGGAGGACTCAGTAAACAGAGAACATCCCTGGTCATCCCTACTGCCTCTGATCTGGAGGACTCAGTAAACAGAGAACATCCCTGGTCATCCCTACTGCCTCTGATCTGGAGGCCTCACTAAACAGAGAACATCCCTGGTCATCCCTACTGCCTCTGATCTGGAGGCCTCACTAAACAGAGAACATCCCTGGTCATCCCTACTGCCTCTGATCTGGAGGCCTCACTAAACAGAGAACATCCCTGGTCATCCCTACTGCCTCTGATCTGGAGGACTCACTGAACAGAGAACATCCCTGGTCATCCCTACTGCCTCTGATCTGGAGGACTCACTAAACAGAGAACATCCCTGGTCATCCCTACTGCCTCTGATCTGGAGGACTCACTAAACAGAGAACATCCCTGGTCATCCCTACTGCCTCTGATCTGGAGGACTCACTAAACAGAGAACATCGCTGGTCATCCCTACTTCCTCTGATCTGGAGGACTCACTAAACAGAGAACATCCCTGGTCATCCCTACTGCCTCTGATCTGGAGGACTCACTAAACAGAGAACATCCCTGGTCATCCCTACTGCCTCTGATCTGGAGGACTCAGTAAACAGAGAACATCCCTGGTCATCCCTACTGCCTCTGATCTGTAGGCCTCACTAAACAGAGAACATCCCTGGTCATCCCTACTGCCTCTGATCTGGAGGACTCAGTAAACAGAGAACATCCCTGGTCATCCCTACTGCCTCTGATCTGGAGGACTCACTAAACAGAGAACATCCCTGGTCATCCCTACTGCCTCTGATCTGGAGGACTCACTAAACAGAGAACATCCCTGGTCATCCCTACTGCCTCTGATCTGGAGGCCTCACTAAACAGAGAACATCCCTGGTCATCCCTACTGCCTCTGATCTGGAGGACTCACTGAACAGAGAACATCCCTGGTCATCCCTACTGCCTCTGATCTGGAGGCCTCACTAAACAGAGAACATCCCTGGTCATCCCTACTTCCTCTGATCTGGAGGACTCACTAAACAGAGAACATCCCTGGTCATCCCTACTGCCTCTGATCTGGAGGCCTCACTAAACAGAGAACATCCCTGGTCATCCCTACTGCCTCTGATCTGAAGGACTCACTAAACAGAGAACATCCCTGGTCATCCCTACTGCCTCTGATCTGGAGGACTCACTAAACAGAGAACATCCCTGGTCATCCTTACTGCCTCTGATCTGGAGGACTCAGTAAACAGAGAACATCCCTGGTCATCCCTACTGCCTCTGATCTGGAGGCCTCACTAAACAGAGAACATCCCTGGTCATCCCTACTGCCTCTGATCTGGAGGCCTCACTAAACAGAGAACATCCCTGGTCATCCCTACTGCCTCTGATCTGGAGGACTCACTGAACAGAGAACATCCCTGGTCATCCCTACTGCCTCTGATCTGGAGGCCTCACTAAACAGAGAACATCCCTGGTCATCCCTACTGCCTCTGATCTGGAGGACTCACTAAACAGAGAACATCCCTGGTCATCCCTACTGCCTCTGATCTGGAGGCCTCACTAAACAGAGAACATCCCTGGTCATCCCTACTGCCTCTGATCTGGAGGACTCACTGAACAGAGAACATCCCTGGTCATCCCTACTGCCTCTGATCTGGAGGCCTCACTAAACAGAGAACATCCCTGGTCATCCCTACTTCCTCTGATCTGGAGGACTCACTAAACAGAGAACATCCCTGGTCATCCCTACTGCCTCTGATCTGGAGGCCTCACTAAACAGAGAACATCCCTGGTCATCCCTACTGCCTCTGATCTGAAGGACTCACTAAACAGAGAACATCCCTGGTCATCTACTGCCTCTGATCTGGAGGACTCACTAAACAGAGAACATCCCTGGTCATCCCTACTGCCTCTGATCTGAAGGACTCACTAAACAGAGAACATCCCTGGTCATCTACTGCCTCTGATCTGGAGGACTCACTAAACAGAGAACATCCCTGGTCATCCCTACTGCCTCTGATCTGAAGGACTCACTAAACAGAGAACATCCCTGGTCATCCCTACTGCCTCTGATCTGGAGGACTCACTAAAGACACATGCTTTGTTTGTAAATGATGCCTGTGTTGGAGTGTGCCCCTGGCTATCTGTCAATAAATCAAAAAAACACGAAAATTGTGACATTTGATTTGCTTAAAATATCAACAGTAAGCTATATCTATTATATTGAAATACATTTAATGTTCAATCAATTGAGATATTTTTTGCTACTTGTAGGCTCCTGTCTGTAATTTGTCTCAATATATTTAATGATGAGTAGTCTAACGTGCGTGCAATGATTTGCCAAATCTGTGATTCAGTGCATTATTATACGTTAAGCATTGGGATATCTCTCTAGGAGCTGATCTGTCGTCAGTATTGTGAAATAACATAACTGTCAAGGAAAGATTTGAATGGAGAAATCTGATCCGAGAGCAGCTTTCTTTCGAGCCGATCAGTATCGATGCTCCAACGACTCAGCAACCGTTCTCTCTGTGTCTTGGATAACATGGTACATATTTTGGCCATTGTAGGAAAGATGCATCGTTAAAATACTCGTAAACCTAAGGTCCATCACTATCGGGAAACTGGGCCCTGAATGTTAATCTTTCCACCGCATGTGGTGATTGTTTCTACTATGTTACTTAGATTGACGCACCCATAAACCCATGCGTCAATCTAAGTAATATAATAAAATCCCTATCACAATCTGTCTATTTAAACTAGAGATATCTGGGGGTTTTTGTTGCATGGGCTGTGTCTCAATCCACCACATCCGCCGATATTATGGTTATAATCAGGCCACTCTGGTTATATTATGACCACTCTGGTTATAACCAGACTCTGGTTATATTATGACCACTCTGGTTATAACCAGACTCTGGTTATATTATGACCACTCTGGTTATAACCACACTATGTCACATGTGCAGTGGAAGGTGGCCGAGTTACAGCGGTGTTTGTCAGACCAGGAGACATCCGGAAAATCGGTCTTCTAACGAAAAGTCTGAACAGATACAAACTAATACAGTACAGTACAGTACAGTCAGTCACAGCAGGCTGTATATCCACCAGGTAGCAGTACAGTACAGTACAGTCACAGCCACAGCAGGCTATATATCCACCAGGTAGCAGTACAGTACAGTACAGTCAGTCACAGCAGGCTGTATATCCACCAGGTAGCAGTACAGTACAGTACAGTCAGTCACAGCAGGCTGTATATCCACCAGGTAGCAGTACAGTACAGTACAGTACAGTCAGCCACAGCAGGCTGTATATCCACACGGTAGCAGTACAGTACAGTACAGTACAGTCAGCCACAGTAGGCTGTATATCCACCAGGTAGCAGTACAGTACAGTACAGTCAGCCACAGCAGGCTGTATATCCACCAGGTAGCAGTACAGTACAGTACAGTACAGTCAGCCACAGTAGGCTGTATATCCACCAGGTAGCAGTACAGTACAGTACAGTACAGCCACAGCCACAGCAGGCTATATATCCACCAGGTAGCAGTACAGTACAGTACAGTCAGCCACAGTAGGCTGTATATCCACCAGGTAGCAGTACAGTACAGTACAGTACAGCCACAGCCACAGCAGGCTATATATCCACCAGGTAGCAGTAAAGTACAGTACAGTCAGCCACAGCAGGCTGTATATCCACCAGG
>NC_092112.1:5775329-5777829 GCF_045679555.1 Salvelinus alpinus | reverse complement strand
GTCAGCCACAGCAGGCTGTATATCCACAAGGTAGCAGTACAGTACAGTACAGTCAGCCACAACAGGCTGTATATCCACCAGGTAGCAGTACAGTACAGTCAGTCAGCCACAGCAGGCTTTATATCCACCAGGTAGCAGTACAGTACAGTCAGCCACAGCAGGCTGTATATCCACCAGGTAGCAGTACAGTACATTACAGTCAGCACAGCAGGCTGTATATCCACCAGGTAGCAGTACAGTACAGTACAGTACAGTCAGCCACTGCAGGCTGTATATCCACCAGGTACAGTACAGTACAGTACAGTCAGCACAGCTGGTGGTATATCCACCATGTAGCATTACAGTACAGTACAGTACAGTCAGCCACAGCAGGCTGTATATCCACCAGGTAGCAGTACAGTACAGTACAGTACAGTACAGCCACAGCCACAGCAGGCTATATATCCACCAGGTAGCAGTACAGTACAGTACAGTCAGCCACAGCAGGCTGTATATCCACCAGGTAGCAGTACAGTACAGTACAGTCAGCCACAGCAGGCTATATATCCACCAGGTAGCAGTAAAGTACAGTACAGTCAGCCACAGCAGGCTGTATATCCACCAGGTAGCAGTACAGTACAGTACAGTACAGTACAGTCACAGCAGGCTGTATATCCACACGGTAGCAGTACAGTACAGTACAGTACAGTCAGCCACAGCAGGCTATATATCCACCAGGTACAGTACAGTACAGTACAGTCACAGCAGGCTGTATATCCACCAGGTAGCAGTACAGTACAGTACAGTACAGTACAGCCACAGCAGGCTATATATCCACCAGGTAGCAGTACAGTACAGTACAGTCAGCCACAGCAGGCTGTATATCCACAAGGTAGCAGTACAGTACAGTACAGTCAGCCACAACAGGCTGTATATCCACCAGGTAGCAGTACAGTACAGTCAGTCAGCCACAGCAGGCTTTATATCCACCAGGTAGCAGTACAGTACAGTCAGCCACAGCAGGCTGTATATCCACCAGGTAGCAGTACAGTACATTACAGTCAGCACAGCAGGCTGTATATCCACCAGGTAGCAGTACAGTACAGTACAGTACAGTCAGCCACTGCAGGCTGTATATCCACCAGGTACAGTACAGTACAGTACAGTCAGCACAGCTGGTGGTATATCCACCATGTAGCATTACAGTACAGTACAGTACAGTCAGCCACAGCAGGCTGTATATCCACACGGTAGCAGTACAGTACAGTACAGTACAGTCAGCCACAGTAGGCTGTATATCCACCAGGTAGCAGTACAGTACAGTACAGTACAGCCACAGCCACAGCAGGCTATATATCCACCAGGTAGCAGTACAGTACAGTACAGTCAGCCACAGTAGGCTGTATATCCACCAGGTAGCAGTACAGTACAGTACAGTACAGTCAGCCACAGCAGGCTATATATCCACCAGGTAGCAGTAAAGTACAGTACAGTCAGCCACAGCAGGCTGTATATCCACCAGGTAGCAGTAAAGTACAGTACAGTCAGCCACAGCAGGCTGTATATCCACCAGGTAGCAGTAAAGTACAGTACAGTCAGCCACAGCAGGCTGTATATCCACCAGGTAGCAGTACAGTACAGTACAGTACAGTACAGCCACAGCCACAGCAGGCTATATATCCACCAGGTAGCAGTACAGTACAGTACAGTCAGCCACAGCAGGCTGTATATCCACCAGGTACAGTACAGTACAGTACAGTACAGTCACAGCAGGCTGTATATCCACACGGTAGCAGTACAGTACAGTACAGTACAGTCAGCCACAGCAGGCTATATATCCACCAGGTACAGTACAGTACAGTACAGTACAGTCACAGCAGGCTGTATATCCACAAGGTAGCAGTACAGTACAGTACAGTACAGCCACAGCAGGCTATATATCCACCAGGTAGCAGTACAGTACAGTACAGTCAGCCACAGCAGGCTGTATATCCACCAGGTAGCAGTACAGTACAGTACAGTCAGCCACAACAGGCTGTATATCCACCAGGTAGCAGTACAGTACAGTCAGTCAGCCACAGCAGGCTTTATATCCACCAGGTAGCAGTACAGTACAGTCAGCCACAGCAGGCTGTATATCCACCAGGTAGCAGTACAGTACAGTCAGCACAGCAGGCTGTATATCCACCAGGTAGCAGTACTGTACAGTACAGTACAGTACAGTCAGCAACTGCAGGCTGTATATCCACCAGGTAGCAGTACAGTACAGTACAGTCAGTCACAGCAGGCTGTATATCCACCAGGTAGCAGTACAGTACAGTACAGTCAGTCAGAGCAGGCTGTATATCCACCAGGTAGCAGTACAGTACAGTACAGTACAGTCAGCCACAGCAGGCTGTATATCCACACGGTAGCAGTACAGTACAGTACAGTACAGTCAGCCACAGTAGGCTGTATATCCACCAGGTAGCAGTACAGTACAGTACAGTACAGTACAGCCACAGCCACAGCAGGCTATATA
>NC_092112.1:5742829-5757829 GCF_045679555.1 Salvelinus alpinus | reverse complement strand
TACAGTACAGTACAGTACAGTCAGCACAGCAGGCTGTATATCCACCAGGTAGAAGTACAGTACAGTACAGTACAGTACAGTACAGTACAGTACAGTACAGTACAGTCACAGCAGGCTGTATATCCACCAGATAGAGGTACAGTACAGTACAGTCAGCCACAGCAGGCTGTATATCCACCAGGTAGCAGTACAGTACAGTACAGTCAGTCACAGCAGGCTGTACAACCACCAGGTAGCAGTACAGTACAGTCAGCCACAGCAGGCTGTATATCCACCAGGTAGCAGTACAGTACAGTACAGCCACAGCAGGCTGTATATCCACCAGGTAGCAGTACAGTACAGTCAGCCACAGCAGGCTGTATATCCACCAGGTAGCAGTACAGTACAGTCAGCCATAGCAGGCTGTATATCCACCAGGTAGCAGTACAGTACAGTACAGTCAGCCACAGCAGGCTGTATATCCACCAGGTAGCAGTACTGTACAGTACAGTAAGCCACAGCAGGCTGTATATCCACCAGGTAGCAGTTCAGTACAGTACAGTCAGTCACAGCAGGCTGTATATCCACCAGGTAGCAGTACAGTACAGTCAGTCACAGCAGGCTGTATATCCACCAGGTAGCAGTACAGTACAGTCAGCCATAGCAGGCTGTATATCCACCAGGTAGCAGTACAGTACAGTACAGTCAGCCACAGCAGGCTGTATATCCACCAGGTAGCAGTACTGTACAGTACAGTAAGCCACAGCAGGCTGTATATCCACCAGGTAGCAGTACAGTGCAGTACAGTCACAGCAGGCTGTGTATCCACCAGGTACAGTACAGTACAGTACAGTCACAGCAGGCTGCGTATCCACCAGGTACAGTACAGTACAGTACAGTCACAGCAGGCTGTATATCCACACGGTAGCAGTACAGTACAGTCAGCCACAGCAGGCTATATATCCACCAGGTAGCAGTACAGTACAGTACAGTCAGCCACAGCAGGCTGTATATCCACCAGGTAGCAGTACAGTACAGTACAGTCAGCCACAACAGGCTGTATATCCACCAGGTAGCAGTACAGTACAGTACAGTCAGTCAGCCACAGCAGGCTTTATATCCACCAGGTATAGTACAGTACAGTACAGTCACAGCAGGCTATATATCCACCAGGTAGCAGTACAGTACAGTCAGTCACAGCAGGCTATATATCCACCAGGTAGCAGTACAGTACAGTACAGTCACAGCAGGCTATATATCCACCAGGTAGCAGTACAGTACAGTACAGTCAGCACAGCAGGCTGTATATCCACCAGGTAGCAGTACTGTACAGTACAGTAAGCCACAGCAGGCTGTATATCCACCAGGTAGCAGTACAGTACAGTACAGTCAGTCACAGCAGGCTGTATATCCACCAGGTAGCAGTACAGTACAGTCAGTCACAGCAGGCTGTATATCCACCAGGTAGCAGTACAGTACAGTACAGTCAGCCACAGCAGGCTGTATATCCACCAGGTAGCAGTACTGTACAGTACAGTAAGCCACAGCAGGCTGTATATCCACCAGGTAGCAGTACAGTACAGTACAGTCACAGCAGGCTGTGTATCCACCAGGTACAGTACAGTACAGTACAGTCACAGCAGGCTGCGTATCCACCAGGTACAGTACAGTACAGTACAGTCACAGCAGGCTGTATATCCACACGGTAGCAGTACAGTACAGTCAGCCACAGCAGGCTATATATCCACCAGGTAGCAGTACAGTACAGTACAGTCAGCCACAACAGGCTGTATATCCACCAGGTAGCAGTACAGTACAGTACAGTCAGTCAGCCACAGCAGGCTATATATCCACCAGGTAGCAGTACAGTACAGTACAGTCAGCCACAGCAGGCTGTATATCCACCAGGTAGCAGTACAGTACAGTACAGTCAGCCACAACAGGCTGTATATCCACCAGGTAGAGGTACAGTACAGTACAGTCAGCCACAGCAGGCTGTATATCCACCAGGTAGCAGTACAGTACAGTACAGTCAGTCACAGCAGGCTGTACAACCACCAGGTAGCAGTACAGTACAGTCAGCCACAGCAGGCTGTATATCCACCAGGTAGCAGTAAAGTACAGTACAGCCACAGCAGGCTGTATATCCACCAGGTAGCAGTACAGTACAGTCAGCCATAGCAGGCTGTATATCCACCAGGTAGCAGTACAGTACAGTACAGTCAGCCACAGCAGGCTGTATATCCACCAGGTAGCAGTACTGTACAGTACAGTAAGCCACAGCAGGCTGTATATCCACCAGGTAGCAGTACAGTACAGTACAGTCAGTCACAGCAGGCTGTATATCCACCAGGTAGCAGTACAGTACAGTCAGTCACAGCAGGCTGTATATCCACCAGGTAGCAGTACAGTACAGTCAGCCATAGCAGGCTGTATATCCACCAGGTAGCAGTACAGTACAGTACAGTCAGCCACAGCAGGCTGTATATCCACCAGGTAGCAGTACTGTACAGTACAGTAAGCCACAGCAGGCTGTATATCCACCAGGTAGCAGTAAAGTACAGTACAGTCAGCCACAGCAGGCTGTATATCCACCAGGTAGCAGTACAGTACAGTACAGTCAGCACAGCAGGCTGTATATCCACCAGGTAGCAGTACAGTACAGTACAGTACAGTCAGCCACTGCAGGCTGTATATCCACCAGGTACAGTACAGTACAGTACAGTCAGCACAGCAGGCTGTATATCCACCAGGTAGAAGTACAGTACAGTACAGTACAGTACAGTACAGTACAGTACAGTACAGTACAGTACAGTCACAGCAGGCTGTATATCCACCAGATAGAGGTACAGTACAGTACAGTCAGCCACAGCAGGCTGTATATCCACCAGGTAGCAGTACAGTACAGTACAGTCAGTCACAGCAGGCTGTACAACCACCAGGTAGCAGTACAGTACAGTCAGCCACAGCAGGCTGTATATCCACCAGGTAGCAGTACAGTACAGTACAGCCACAGCAGGCTGTATATCCACCAGGTAGCAGTACAGTACAGTCAGCCACAGCAGGCTGTATATCCACCAGGTAGCAGTACAGTACAGTCAGCCACAGCAGGCTGTATATCCACCAGGTAGCAGTACTGTACAGTACAGTAAGCCACAGCAGGCTGTATATCCACCAGGTAGCAGTACAGTACAGTACAGTCAGTCACAGCAGGCTGTATATCCACCAGGTAGCAGTACAGTACAGTCAGTCACAGCAGGCTGTATATCCACCAGGTAGCAGTACAGTACAGTCAGCCATAGCAGGCTGTATATCCACCAGGTAGCAGTACAGTACAGTACAGTCAGCCACAGCAGGCTGTATATCCACCAGGTAGCAGTACTGTACAGTACAGTAAGCCACAGCAGGCTGTACAACCACCAGGTAGCAGTACAGTACAGTCAGCCACAGCAGGCTGTATATCCACCAGGTAGCAGTACAGTACAGTACAGCCACAGCAGGCTGTATATCCACCAGGTAGCAGTACAGTACAGTCAGCCACAGCAGGCTGTATATCCACCAGGTAGCAGTACAGTACAGTCAGCCATAGCAGGCTGTATATCCACCAGGTAGCAGTACAGTACAGTACAGTCAGCCACAGCAGGCTGTATATCCACCAGGTAGCAGTACTGTACAGTACAGTAAGCCACAGCAGGCTGTATATCCACCAGGTAGCAGTTCAGTACAGTACAGTCAGTCACAGCAGGCTGTATATCCACCAGGTAGCAGTACAGTACAGTCAGTCACAGCAGGCTGTATATCCACCAGGTAGCAGTACAGTACAGTCAGCCATAGCAGGCTGTATATCCACCAGGTAGCAGTACAGTACAGTACAGTCAGCCACAGCAGGCTGTATATCCACCAGGTAGCAGTACTGTACAGTACAGTAAGCCACAGCAGGCTGTATATCCACCAGGTAGCAGTACAGTGCAGTACAGTCACAGCAGGCTGTGTATCCACCAGGTACAGTACAGTACAGTACAGTCACAGCAGGCTGCGTATCCACCAGGTACAGTACAGTACAGTACAGTCACAGCAGGCTGTATATCCACACGGTAGCAGTACAGTACAGTCAGCCACAGCAGGCTATATATCCACCAGGTAGCAGTACAGTACAGTACAGTCAGCCACAGCAGGCTGTATATCCACCAGGTAGCAGTACAGTACAGTACAGTCAGCCACAACAGGCTGTATATCCACCAGGTAGCAGTACAGTACAGTACAGTCAGTCAGCCACAGCAGGCTTTATATCCACCAGGTATAGTACAGTACAGTACAGTCACAGCAGGCTATATATCCACCAGGTAGCAGTACAGTACAGTCAGTCACAGCAGGCTATATATCCACCAGGTAGCAGTACAGTACAGTACAGTCACAGCAGGCTATATATCCACCAGGTAGCAGTACAGTACAGTACAGTCAGCACAGCAGGCTGTATATCCACCAGGTAGCAGTACTGTACAGTACAGTAAGCCACAGCAGGCTGTATATCCACCAGGTAGCAGTACAGTACAGTACAGTCAGTCACAGCAGGCTGTATATCCACCAGGTAGCAGTACAGTACAGTCAGTCACAGCAGGCTGTATATCCACCAGGTAGCAGTACAGTACAGTACAGTCAGCCACAGCAGGCTGTATATCCACCAGGTAGCAGTACTGTACAGTACAGTAAGCCACAGCAGGCTGTATATCCACCAGGTAGCAGTACAGTACAGTACAGTCACAGCAGGCTGTGTATCCACCAGGTACAGTACAGTACAGTACAGTCACAGCAGGCTGCGTATCCACCAGGTACAGTACAGTACAGTACAGTCACAGCAGGCTGTATATCCACACGGTAGCAGTACAGTACAGTCAGCCACAGCAGGCTATATATCCACCAGGTAGCAGTACAGTACAGTACAGTCAGCCACAACAGGCTGTATATCCACCAGGTAGCAGTACAGTACAGTACAGTCAGTCAGCCACAGCAGGCTATATATCCACCAGGTAGCAGTACAGTACAGTACAGTCAGCCACAGCAGGCTGTATATCCACCAGGTAGCAGTACAGTACAGTACAGTCAGCCACAACAGGCTGTATATCCACCAGGTAGAGGTACAGTACAGTACAGTCAGCCACAGCAGGCTGTATATCCACCAGGTAGCAGTACAGTACAGTACAGTCAGTCACAGCAGGCTGTACAACCACCAGGTAGCAGTACAGTACAGTCAGCCACAGCAGGCTGTATATCCACCAGGTAGCAGTAAAGTACAGTACAGCCACAGCAGGCTGTATATCCACCAGGTAGCAGTACAGTACAGTCAGCCATAGCAGGCTGTATATCCACCAGGTAGCAGTACAGTACAGTACAGTCAGCCACAGCAGGCTGTATATCCACCAGGTAGCAGTACTGTACAGTACAGTAAGCCACAGCAGGCTGTATATCCACCAGGTAGCAGTACAGTACAGTACAGTCAGTCACAGCAGGCTGTATATCCACCAGGTAGCAGTACAGTACAGTCAGTCACAGCAGGCTGTATATCCACCAGGTAGCAGTACAGTACAGTCAGCCATAGCAGGCTGTATATCCACCAGGTAGCAGTACAGTACAGTACAGTCAGCCACAGCAGGCTGTATATCCACCAGGTAGCAGTACTGTACAGTACAGTAAGCCACAGCAGGCTGTATATCCACCAGGTAGCAGTAAAGTACAGTACAGTCAGCCACAGCAGGCTGTATATCCACCAGGTAGCAGTACAGTACAGTACAGTCAGCACAGCAGGCTGTATATCCACCAGGTAGCAGTACAGTACAGTACAGTACAGTCAGCCACTGCAGGCTGTATATCCACCAGGTACAGTACAGTACAGTACAGTCAGCACAGCAGGCTGTATATCCACCAGGTAGAAGTACAGTACAGTACAGTACAGTACAGTACAGTACAGTACAGTACAGTACAGTACAGTCACAGCAGGCTGTATATCCACCAGATAGAGGTACAGTACAGTACAGTCAGCCACAGCAGGCTGTATATCCACCAGGTAGCAGTACAGTACAGTACAGTCAGTCACAGCAGGCTGTACAACCACCAGGTAGCAGTACAGTACAGTCAGCCACAGCAGGCTGTATATCCACCAGGTAGCAGTACAGTACAGTACAGCCACAGCAGGCTGTATATCCACCAGGTAGCAGTACAGTACAGTCAGCCACAGCAGGCTGTATATCCACCAGGTAGCAGTACAGTACAGTCAGCCACAGCAGGCTGTATATCCACCAGGTAGCAGTACTGTACAGTACAGTAAGCCACAGCAGGCTGTATATCCACCAGGTAGCAGTACAGTACAGTACAGTCAGTCACAGCAGGCTGTATATCCACCAGGTAGCAGTACAGTACAGTCAGTCACAGCAGGCTGTATATCCACCAGGTAGCAGTACAGTACAGTCAGCCATAGCAGGCTGTATATCCACCAGGTAGCAGTACAGTACAGTACAGTCAGCCACAGCAGGCTGTATATCCACCAGGTAGCAGTACTGTACAGTACAGTAAGCCACAGCAGGCTGTATATCCACCAGGTAGCAGTACAGTGCAGTACAGTCACAGCAGGCTGTGTATCCACCAGGTACAGTACAGTACAGTACAGTCACAGCAGGCTGCGTATCCACCAGGTACAGTACAGTACAGTACAGTCACAGCAGGCTGTATATCCACACGGTAGCAGTACAGTACAGTCAGCCACAGCAGGCTATATATCCACCAGGTAGCAGTACAGTACAGTACAGTCAGCCACAGCAGGCTGTATATCCACCAGGTAGCAGTACAGTACAGTACAGTCAGCCACAACAGGCTGTATATCCACCAGGTAGCAGTACAGTACAGTACAGTCAGTCAGCCACAGCAGGCTTTATATCCACCAGGTATAGTACAGTACAGTACAGTCACAGCAGGCTATATATCCACCAGGTAGCAGTACAGTACAGTCAGTCACAGCAGGCTATATATCCACCAGGTAGCAGTACAGTACAGTACAGTCACAGCAGGCTATATATCCACCAGGTAGCAGTACAGTACAGTACAGTCAGCACAGCAGGCTGTATATCCACCAGGTAGCAGTACTGTACAGTACAGTAAGCCACAGCAGGCTGTATATCCACCAGGTAGCAGTACAGTACAGTACAGTCAGTCACAGCAGGCTGTATATCCACCAGGTAGCAGTACAGTACAGTCAGTCACAGCAGGCTGTATATCCACCAGGTAGCAGTACAGTACAGTACAGTCAGCCACAGCAGGCTGTATATCCACCAGGTAGCAGTACTGTACAGTACAGTAAGCCACAGCAGGCTGTATATCCACCAGGTAGCAGTACAGTACAGTACAGTCAGAGCAGGCTGTGTATCCACCAGGTACAGTACAGTACAGTACAGTCACAGCAGGCTGCGTATCCACCAGGTACAGTACAGTACAGTACAGTCACAGCAGGCTGTATATCCACACGGTAGCAGTACAGTACAGTCAGCCACAGCAGGCTATATATCCACCAGGTAGCAGTACAGTACAGTACAGTCAGCCACAACAGGCTGTATATCCACCAGGTAGCAGTACAGTACAGTACAGTCAGTCAGCCACAGCAGGCTATATATCCACCAGGTAGCAGTACAGTACAGTACAGTCAGCCACAGCAGGCTGTATATCCACCAGGTAGCAGTACAGTACAGTACAGTCAGCCACAACAGGCTGTATATCCACCAGGTAGCAGTACAGTACAGTACAGTCAGTCAGCCACAGCAGGCTTTATATCCACCAGGTATAGTACAGTACAGTACAGTCACAGCAGGCTATATATCCACCAGGTAGCAGTACAGTACAGTCAGTCACAGCAGGCTATATATCCACCAGGTAGCAGTACAGTACAGTACAGTCACAGCAGGCTATATATCCACCAGGTAGCAGTACAGTACATTACAGTCAGCACAGCAGGCTGTATATCCACCAGGTAGCAGTACAGTACTGTACAGTACAGTAAGCCACAGCAGGCTGTATATCCACCAGGTAGCAGTAAAGTACAGTACAGTCAGCCACAGCAGGCTGTATATCCACCAGGTAGCAGTACAGTACAGTACAGTCAGCACAGCAGGCTGTATATCCACCAGGTAGCAGTACAGTACAGTACAGTACAGTCAGCCACTGCAGGCTGTATATCCACCAGGTACAGTACAGTACAGTACAGTCAGCACAGCAGGCTGTATATCCACCAGGTAGAAGTACAGTACAGTACAGTACAGTACAGTACAGTACAGTACAGTACAGTACAGTCACAGCAGGCTGTATATCCACCAGATAGAGGTACAGTACAGTACAGTCAGCCACAGCAGGCTGTATATCCACCAGGTAGCAGTACAGTACAGTACAGTCAGTCACAGCAGGCTGTACAACCACCAGGTAGCAGTACAGTACAGTCAGCCACAGCAGGCTGTATATCCACCAGGTAGCAGTACAGTACAGTACAGCCACAGCAGGCTGTATATCCACCAGGTAGCAGTACAGTACAGTCAGCCACAGCAGGCTGTATATCCACCAGGTAGCAGTACAGTACAGTCAGCCATAGCAGGCTGTATATCCACCAGGTAGCAGTACAGTACAGTACAGTACAGTCAGCCACTGCAGGCTGTATATCCACCAGGTACAGTACAGTACAGTACAGTCAGCACAGCAGGCTGTATATCCACCAGGTAGAAGTACAGTACAGTACAGTACAGTACAGTACAGTACAGTACAGTACAGTACAGTCACAGCAGGCTGTATATCCACCAGATAGAGGTACAGTACAGTACAGTCAGCCACAGCAGGCTGTATATCCACCAGGTAGCAGTACAGTACAGTACAGTCAGTCACAGCAGGCTGTACAACCACCAGGTAGCAGTACAGTACAGTCAGCCACAGCAGGCTGTATATCCACCAGGTAGCAGTACAGTACAGTACAGCCACAGCAGGCTGTATATCCACCAGGTAGCAGTACAGTACAGTCAGCCACAGCAGGCTGTATATCCACCAGGTAGCAGTACAGTACAGTCAGCCATAGCAGGCTGTATATCCACCAGGTAGCAGTACAGTACAGTACAGTCAGCCACAGCAGGCTGTATATCCACCAGGTAGCAGTACTGTACAGTACAGTAAGCCACAGCAGGCTGTATATCCACCAGGTAGCAGTACAGTACAGTACAGTCAGTCACAGCAGGCTGTATATCCACCAGGTAGCAGTACAGTACAGTCAGTCACAGCAGGCTGTATATCCACCAGGTAGCAGTACAGTACAGTCAGCCATAGCAGGCTGTATATCCACCAGGTAGCAGTACAGTACAGTACAGTCAGCCACAGCAGGCTGTATATCCACCAGGTAGCAGTACTGTACAGTACAGTAAGCCACAGCAGGCTGTATATCCACCAGGTAGCAGTACAGTGCAGTACAGTCACAGCAGGCTGTGTATCCACCAGGTACAGTACAGTACAGTACAGTCACAGCAGGCTGCGTATCCACCAGGTACAGTACAGTACAGTACAGTCACAGCAGGCTGTATATCCACACGGTAGCAGTACAGTACAGTCAGCCACAGCAGGCTATATATCCACCAGGTAGCAGTACAGTACAGTACAGTCAGCCACAGCAGGCTGTATATCCACCAGGTAGCAGTACAGTACAGTACAGTCAGCCACAACAGGCTGTATATCCACCAGGTAGCAGTACAGTACAGTACAGTCAGTCAGCCACAGCAGGCTTTATATCCACCAGGTATAGTACAGTACAGTACAGTCACAGCAGGCTATATATCCACCAGGTAGCAGTACAGTACAGTCAGTCACAGCAGGCTATATATCCACCAGGTAGCAGTACAGTACAGTACAGTCACAGCAGGCTATATATCCACCAGGTAGCAGTACAGTACAGTACAGTCAGCACAGCAGGCTGTATATCCACCAGGTAGCAGTACTGTACAGTACAGTAAGCCACAGCAGGCTGTATATCCACCAGGTAGCAGTACAGTACAGTACAGTCAGTCACAGCAGGCTGTATATCCACCAGGTAGCAGTACAGTACAGTCAGTCACAGCAGGCTGTATATCCACCAGGTAGCAGTACAGTACAGTACAGTCAGCCACAGCAGGCTGTATATCCACCAGGTAGCAGTACTGTACAGTACAGTAAGCCACAGCAGGCTGTATATCCACCAGGTAGCAGTACAGTACAGTACAGTCAGAGCAGGCTGTGTATCCACCAGGTACAGTACAGTACAGTACAGTCACAGCAGGCTGCGTATCCACCAGGTACAGTACAGTACAGTACAGTCACAGCAGGCTGTATATCCACACGGTAGCAGTACAGTACAGTCAGCCACAGCAGGCTATATATCCACCAGGTAGCAGTACAGTACAGTACAGTCAGCCACAACAGGCTGTATATCCACCAGGTAGCAGTACAGTACAGTACAGTCAGTCAGCCACAGCAGGCTATATATCCACCAGGTAGCAGTACAGTACAGTACAGTCAGCCACAGCAGGCTGTATATCCACCAGGTAGCAGTACAGTACAGTACAGTCAGCCACAACAGGCTGTATATCCACCAGGTAGCAGTACAGTACAGTACAGTCAGTCAGCCACAGCAGGCTTTATATCCACCAGGTATAGTACAGTACAGTACAGTCACAGCAGGCTATATATCCACCAGGTAGCAGTACAGTACAGTCAGTCACAGCAGGCTATATATCCACCAGGTAGCAGTACAGTACAGTACAGTCACAGCAGGCTATATATCCACCAGGTAGCAGTACAGTACATTACAGTCAGCACAGCAGGCTGTATATCCACCAGGTAGCAGTACAGTACTGTACAGTACAGTAAGCCACAGCAGGCTGTATATCCACCAGGTAGCAGTAAAGTACAGTACAGTCAGCCACAGCAGGCTGTATATCCACCAGGTAGCAGTACAGTACAGTACAGTCAGCACAGCAGGATGTATATCCACCAGGTAGCAGTACAGTACAGTACAGTACAGTCAGCCACTGCAGGCTGTATATCCACCAGGTACAGTACAGTACAGTACAGTCAGCACAGCAGGCTGTATATCCACCAGGTAGAAGTACAGTACAGTACAGTACAGTACAGTACAGTACAGTACAGTACAGTACAGTACAGTACAGTACAGTCACAGCAGGCTGTATATCCACCAGGTAGAGGTACAGTACAGTACAGTCAGCCACAGCAGGCTGTATATCCACCAGGTAGCAGTACAGTACAGTACAGTCAGTCACAGCAGGCTGTACAACCACCAGGTAGCAGTACAGTACAGTCAGCCACAGCAGGCTGTATATCCACCAGGTAGCAGTAAAGTACAGTACAGCCACAGCAGGCTGTATATCCACCAGGTAGCAGTACAGTACAGTCAGCCATAGCAGGCTGTATATCCACCAGGTAGCAGTACAGTACAGTACAGTCAGCCACAGCAGGCTGTATATCCACCAGGTAGCAGTACTGTACAGTACAGTAAGCCACAGCAGGCTGTATATCCACCAGGTAGCAGTACAGTACAGTACAGTCAGTCACAGCAGGCTGTATATCCACCAGGTAGCAGTACAGTACAGTCAGTCACAGCAGGCTGTATATCCACCAGGTAGCAGTAAAGTACAGTACAGTCAGCCACAGCAGGCTGTATATCCACCAGGTAGCAGTACAGTACAGTACAGTCAGCACAGCAGGCTGTATATCCACCAGGTAGCAGTACAGTACAGTACAGTACAGTACAGTCAGCCACTGCAGGCTGTATATCCACCAGGTACAGTACTGTACAGTACAGTCAGCACAGCAGGCTGTATATCCACCAGGTAGAAGTACAGTACAGTACAGTACAGTACAGTACAGTACAGTACAGTACAGTCACAGCAGGCTGTATATCCACCAGGTAGAGGTACAGTACAGTACAGTCAGCCACAGCAGGCTGTATATCCACCAGGTAGCAGTACAGTACAGTACAGTCAGTCACAGCAGGCTGTACAACCACCAGGTAGCAGTACAGTACAGTCAGCCACAGCAGGCTGTATATCCACCAGGTAGCAGTACAGTACAGTACAGCCACAGCAGGCTGTATATCCACCAGGTAGCAGTACAGTACAGTCAGCCATAGCAGGCTGTATATCCACCAGGTAGCAGTACAGTACAGTACAGTCAGCCACAGCAGGCTGTATATCCACCAGGTAGCAGTACTGTACAGTACAGTAAGCCACAGCAGGCTGTATATCCACCAGGTAGCAGTACAGTACAGTACAGTCAGTCACAGCCGGCTGTATATCCACCAGGTAGCAGTACAGTACAGTCAGTCACAGCAGGCTGTATATCCACCAGGTAGCAGTACAGTACAGTCAGTCACAGCAGGCTATATATCCACCAGGTAGCAGTACAGTACAGTACAGTCACAGCAGGCTATATATCCACCAGGTAGCAGTACAGTACATTACAGTCAGCACAGCAGGCTGTATATCCACCAGGTAGCAGTACAGTACTGTACAGTACAGTAAGCCACAGCAGGCTGTATATCCACCAGGTAGCAGTAAAGTACAGTACAGTCAGCCACAGCAGGCTGTATATCCACCAGGTAGCAGTACAGTACAGTACAGTCAGCACAGCAGGCTGTATATCCACCAGGTAGCAGTACAGTACAGTACAGTACAGTCAGCCACTGCAGGCTGTATATCCACCAGGTACAGTACAGTACAGTACAGTCAGCACAGCAGGCTGTATATCCACCAGGTAGAAGTACAGTACAGTACAGTACAGTACAGTACAGTACAGTACAGTCACAGCAGGCTGTATATCCACCAGGTAGAGGTACAGTACAGTACAGTCAGCCACAGCAGGCTGTATATCCACCAGGTAGCAGTACAGTACAGTACAGTCAGTCACAGCAGGCTGTACAACCACCAGGTAGCAGTACAGTACAGTCAGCCACAGCAGGCTGTATATCCACCAGGTAGCAGTACAGTACAGTACAGCCACAGCAGGCTGTATATCCACCAGGTAGCAGTACAGTACAGTCAGCCATAGCAGGCTGTATATCCACCAGGTAGCAGTACAGTACAGTACAGTCAGCCACAGCAGGCTGTATATCCACCAGGTAGCAGTACTGTACAGTACAGTAAGCCACAGCAGGCTGTATATCCACCAGGTAGCAGTACAGTACAGTACAGTCAGTCACAGCAGGCTGTATATCCACCAGGTAGCAGTACAGTACAGTCAGTCACAGCAGGCTGTATATCCACCAGGTAGCAGTACAGTACAGTCAGCCATAGCAGGCTGTATATCCACCAGGTAGCAGTACAGTACAGTACAGTCAGCCACAGCAGGCTGTATATCCACCAGGTAGCAGTACTGTACAGTACAGTCAGCCACAGCAGGCTGTATATCCACCAGGTAGCAGTACAGTACAGTACAGTCACAGCAGGCTGTGTATCCACCAGGTACAGTACAGTACAGTACAGTCACAGCAGGCTGCGTATCCACCAGGTACAGTACAGTACAGTACAGTCACAGCAGGCTGTATATCCACACGGTAGCAGTACAGTACAGTCAGCCACAGCAGGCTATATATTCACCAGGTAGCAGTACAGTACAGTACAGTCAGCCACAGCAGGCTGTATATCCACCAGGTAGCAGTACAGTACAGTACAGTCAGCCACAACAGGCTGTATATCCACCAGGTAGCAGTACAGTACAGTACAGTCAGTCAGCCACAGCAGGCTTTATATCCACCAGGTATAGTACAGTACAGTACAGTCACAGCAGGCTATATATCCACCAGGTAGCAGTACAGTACAGTACAGTCAGCACAGCAGGCTGTATATCCACCAGGTAGCAGTACAGTACAGTACTGTACAGTCACAGCAGGCTGTATATCCACCAGGTAGCAGTACAGTACAGTCAGCCACAGCAGGCTGTATATCCACCAGGTAGCAGTACAGTACAGTACAGTCAGTCACAGCAGGCTGTATATCCACCAGGTAGCAGTACAGTACAGTCAGCCACAGCAGGCTGTATATCCACCAGGTAGCAGTACAGTACAGTCAGCCATAGCAGGCTGTATATCCACCAGGTAGCAGTACAGTACAGTACAGTCAGCCACAGCAGGTAGCAGTACAGTACAGTCAGCCACAGCAGGCTGTATATCCACCAGGTAGCAGTACAGTACAGTACAGTCAGCCACAGCAGGCTGTATATCCACCAGGTAGCAGTACAGTACAGTACAGTCAGCACAGCAGGCTGTATATCCACCAGGTAGCAGTACAGTACAGTACAGTACAGTCAGCCACTGCAGGCTGTATATCCACCAGGTACAGTACAGTACAGTACAGTCAGCACAGCAGGCTGTATATCCACCAGGTAGAAGTACAGTACAGTCACAGCAGGCTGTATATCCACCAGGTAGAGGTACAGTACAGTACAGTCAGCCACAGCAGGCTGTATATCCACCAGGTAGCAGTACAGTACAGTACAGTCAGTCACAGCAGGCTGTACAACCACCAGGTAGCAGTACAGTACAGTCAGCCACAGCAGGCTGTATATCCACCAGGTAGCAGTACAGTACAGTACAGCCACAGCAGGCTGTATATCCACCAGGTAGCAGTACAGTACAGTCAGCCATAGCAGGCTGTATATCCACCAGGTAGCAGTACAGTACAGTACAGTCAGCCACAGCAGGCTGTATATCCACCAGGTAGCAGTACTGTACAGTACAGTAAGCCACAGCAGGCTGTATATCCACCAGGTAGCAGTACAGTACAGTACAGTCAGTCACAGCAGGCTGTATATCCACCAGGTAGCAGTACAGTACAGTCAGTCACAGCAGGCTGTATATCCACCAGGTAGCAGTACAGTACAGTCAGCCATAGCAGGCTGTATATCCACCAGGTAGCAGTACAGTACAGTACAGTCAGCCACAGCAGGCTGTATATCCACCAGGTA
>NC_092112.1:5710329-5737829 GCF_045679555.1 Salvelinus alpinus | reverse complement strand
GTACAGTACAGTACAGTACAGTCACAGCAGGCTGTATATCCACCAGGTAGCAGTACAGTACAGTACAGCCACAGTAGGCTGTATATCCACCAGGTAGAAGTACAGTACAGTACAGTCAGCCACAGCAGGCTGTATATCCACCAGGTAGCAGTACAGTACAGTACAGTACAGTACAGTCACTGCAGGCTGTATATCCACCAGGTAGCAGTACAGTACAGTACAGTACAGTACAGTCACTGCAGGCTGTATATCCACCAGGTAGCAGTACAGTACAGTACAGTCACAGCAGGCTGTATATCCACCAGGTAGCAGTACAGTACAGTACAGTCAGCCACAGCAGGCTGTATATCCACCAGGTAGCAGTACAGTACAGTACAGTACAGTACAGTCACAGCAGGCTGTATATCCACCAGGTAGCAGTACAGTACACTACAGTACAGTACAGTACAGCAGGCTGTATATCCACCAGGTAGCAGTACAGTACAGTACAGTCACAGCAGGCTCCAACCAGGTTCCATCCATACAGTAGGTTTGACTCTGCTATCATCTAGTGGCTGTTAACTGTGGGTGATTTCTCTGATATACACATGGCTCTATGGAAATCTGTCTCTATGTCTCTATGTCTCTATGGAAATCTGGCTCTATGGCTCTATGGCTCTATGTCTCTATGTCTCTATGTCTCTATGGCTCTGTGGCTCCATGGCTCTATGGACATCTGTCTTACATTTGTTAAAAACATTACAGGACTCTAAATGTAAGTCTTGATGACAGTAAACCGGGTCAAATTATAAATCAAATTAAACTTTATTTGTCACATGAGCCGAATACATCAAGTGTAGACCGTATCGTGAAATACTTACTTACAAGCCCTTAAAGCCATTACATTATGAAGTCACTGGTTTAGGAGTTATTAGTTAGGGTGGAGGTTAGGAGTTAGGAGTTAGGGTTAGGAGTTAGGAGTTAGGAGTTAGGGTAGATCATGGATCATCAACTAGATTCAATCATGTGCCGATTTTTTTCTTGAGCGGATGATCAAATTGACCACAAGAAGCACAAACAGATATATTGTTTGATCAAAACATAATTTCACACCTGTTTTTACATTGAAACAATGAAAATTCCCAAAAAACTTTGCTCAGAAAACTTGAGGGGGGAGTTTAAGTCGACCCACAGGCCGCCAGTTGGGGACCCCTGGGGTCGAGGATAGAGGTTAGTGTCACATGTGCCCCCTCTCTGTTCTCTAGGTCACCAGGCTGTTGATAATTGCTCACACCTGTCACCATTGTCACACGCCTGTGCGTTGTTTGTGTTTCCTGTTTGGTATTATGTTTCGTTCTTTTATTAAATTCTTCACTCCCTGAACTTGCTTCCCGACCCCCGTTACACGTTACACGTTACAGGTATGCTTTGTGTCCTACCGTCGTTGGCGTCAGGCTTGGTGTTCCTGACGTACGCTGGGAACTTGGCAAAGATGTCGTTTCCTGCCGAGTTGGACTATCTTTGCTTTCGCCGCAAGCTTGGGATACCTGGCGGAAAACAATACACTGTCGGACACAGAGACAGAGATACACATCTGGGTCAACTATTGAACTGCAGTACTATACTGAAACATCTGGGTCAACTATTGAACTGCAGTACTATACTGAAACATCTGGGTCAACTACTGAACTGCAGTACTATACTGAAACATCTGAGTCAACTATTGAACTGCAGTACTATACTGAAACATCTGGGTCAACTACTGAACTGCAGTACTATACTGAAACATCTGGGTCAACTATTGAACTGCAGTACTATACTGAAACATCTGGGTCAACTACTGAACTGCAGTACTATACTGAAACATCTGGGTCAACTATTGAACTGCAGTGCTATACTGAAACATCTGGGTCAACTACTGAACTGTGGTGCTATACTGAAACATCTGGGTCAACTACTGAACTGCAGTGCTATACTGAAACATCTGGGTCAACTATTGAACTGCAGTACTATACTGAAACATCTGGGTCAACTATTGAACGGCAGTGCTATACTGAAACATCTGGGTCAACTATTGAACTGCAGTGCTATACTGAAACATCTGGGTCAACTATTGAACTGCAGTGCTATACTGAAACATCTGGGTCAACTATTGAACGGCAGTGCTATACTGAAACATCTGGGTCAACTATTGAACTGCAGTGCTATACTGAAACATCTGGGTCAACTATTGAACTGCAGTGCTATACTGAAACATCTGGGTCAACTATTGAACTACAGTACTATACTGAAACATCTGGGTCAACTATTGAACTGCAGTACTATACTGAAACATCTGGGTCAACTACTGAACTGCAGTACTATACTGAAACATCTGGGTCAACTATTGAACTGCAGTACTATACTGAAACATCTGGGTCAACTATTGAACTGCAGTGCTATACTGAAACATCTGGGTCAACTACTGAACTGCAGTGTTATACTGAAACATCTGGGTCAACTACTGAACTACAGTACTATACTGAAACATATGGGTCAACTACTGAACTGCAGTGCTATACTGAAACATCTGGGTCAACTATTGAACTGCAGTGCTATACTGAAACATCTGGGTCAACTACTGAACTGCAGTGCTATACTGAAACATCTGGGTCAACTATTGAACTGCAGTACTATACTGAAACATCTGGGTCAACTATTGAACGGCAGTGCTATACTGAAACATCTGGGTCAACTATTGAACTGCAGTGCTATACTGAAACATCTGGGTCAACTATTGAACTGCAGTGCTATACTGAAACATCTGGGTCAACTATTGAACTACAGTACTATACTGAAACATCTGGGTCAACTATTGAACTGCAGTACTATACTGAAACATCTGGGTCAACTACTGAACTGCAGTGATATACTGAAACATCTGGGTCAACTATTGAACTGCAGTACTATACTGAAACATCTGGGTCAACTATTGAACTGCAGTGCTATACTGAAACATCTGGGTCAACTACTGAACTGCAGTGCTATACTGAAACATCTGGGTCAACTAATGAACTACAGTACTATACTGAAACATATGGGTCACCTACTGAACTGCAGTGCTATACTGAAACATCTGGGTCAACTATTGAACTGCAGTGCTATACTGAAACATCTGGGTCAACTATTGAACTACAGTACTATACTGAAACATCTGGGTCAACTATTGAACGGCAGTGCTATACTGAAACATCTGGGTCAACTATTGAACTGCAGTGCTATACTGAAACATCTGGGTCAACTATTGAACTGCAGTGCTATACTGAAACATCTGGGTCAACTATTGAACTACAGTACTATACTGAAACATCTGGGTCAACTATTGAACTGCAGTACTATACTGAAACATCTGGGTCAACTACTGAACTGCAGTGCTATACTGAAACATCTGGGTCAACTATTGAACTGCAGTACTATACTGAAACATCTGGGTCAACTATTGAACTGCAGTGCTATACTGAAACATCTGGGTCAACTACTGAACTGCAGTGCTATACTGAAACATCTGGGTCAACTAATGAACTACAGTACTATACTGAAACATATGGGTCACCTACTGAACTGCAGTGCTATACTGAAACATCTGGGTCAACTATTGAACTGCAGTGCTATACTGAAACATCTGGGTCAACTATTGAACTACAGTACTATACTGAAACATCTGGGTCAACTATTGAACTGTAGTACTATACTGAAACATCTGGATCAACTACTGAACTGCAGTGCTATACTGAAACATCTGGGTCAACTATTGAACTGCAGTACTATACTGAAACATCTGGGTCAACTATTGAACTGCAGTGCTATACTGAAACATCTGGGTCAACTACTGAACTGCAGTGCTATACTGAAACATCTGGGTCAACTAATGAACTACAGTACTATACTGAAACATATGGGTCACCTACTGAACTGCAGTGCTATACTGAAACATCTGGGTCAACTATTGAACTGCAGTACTATACTGAAACATCTGGGTTAACTACTGAACTGCAGTGCTATACTGAAACATCTGGGTCAACTATTGAACTGCAGTACTATACTGAAACATCTGGGTCAACTATTGAACGGCAGTGCTATACTGAAACATCTGGGTCAACTATTGAACTGCAGTGCTATACTGAAACATCTGAGTCAACTATTGAACTGCAGTGCTATACTGAAACATCTGGGTCAACTATTGAACTACAGTACTATACTGAAACATCTGGGTCAACTATTGAACTGCAGTACTATACTGAAACATCTGGGTCAACTACTGAACTGCAGTGCTATACTGGAACATCTGGGTCAACTACTGAACTGCGGTGCTATACTGAAACATCTGGGTCAACTATTGAACTGCAGTGCTATACTGAAACATCTGGGTCAACAACTGAACTGCAGTACTATACTGAAACATCTGGGTCAACTATTGAACTGCAGTGCTATACTGAAACATCTGGGTCAACTATTGAACTGCAGTACTATACTGAAACATCTGGGTCAACTATTGAACTGCAGTACTATACTGAAACATCTGGGTCAACTACTGAACTGCAGTGCTATACTGGAACATCTGGGTCAACTACTGAACTGCGGTGCTATACTGAAACATCTGGGTCAACTATTGAACTGCAGTGCTATACTGAAACATCTGGGTCAACAACTGAACTGCAGTACTATACTGAAACATCTGGGTCAACTATTGAACTGCAGTACTATACTGAAACATCTGGGTCAACTACTGAACTGCAGTACTACACTGAAACATCTGGGTCAACTATTGAACTGCAGTGCTATACTGAAACATCTGGGTCAACTACTGAACTACAGTACTATACTGAAACATCTGGGTCAACTACTGAACTGCAGTGCTATACTGAAACATCTGGGTCAACTATTGAACTGCAGTGCTATACTGAAACATCTGGGTCAACTACTGAACTGCAGTGCTATACTGAAACATCTGGGTCAACTATTGAACTGCAGTACTATACTGAAACATCTGGGTCAACTATTGAACGGCAGTGCTATACTGAAACATCTGGGTCAACTATTGAACTGCAGTGCTATACTGAAACATCTGGGTCAACTATTGAACTGCAGTGCTATACTGAAACATCTGGGTCAACTATTGAACTACAGTACTATACTGAAACATCTGGGTCAACTATTGAACTGCAGTACTATACTGAAACATCTGGGTCAACTACTGAACTGCAGTGCTATACTGAAATATCTGGGTCAACTATTGAACTGCAGTACTATACTGAAACATCTGGGTCAACTATTGAACTGCAGTGCTATACTGAAACATCTGGGTCAACTATTGAACTGCAGTGCTATACTGGAACATCTGGGTCAACTACTGAACTGCAGTGCTATACTGAAACATCTGAATCAACTATTGAACTGCAGTGCTATTCTGAAACATCTGGGTCAACTACTGAACTGCAGTGCTGTACTGGAACATCTGGGTCAACTATTGAACTACAGTACTATACTGAAACATCTGGGTCAACTATTGAACTGCAGTACTATACTGAAACATCTGGGTCAACTACTGAACTGCAGTGCTATACTGAAACATCTGGGTCAACTATTGAACTGCAGTACAATACTGAAACATCTGGGTCAACTATTGAACTGCAGTGCTATACTGAAACATCTGGGTCAACTACTGAACTGCAGTGCTATACTGAAACATCTGGGTCAACTACTGAACTACAGTACTATACTGAAACATATGGGTCACCTACTGAACTGCAGTGCTATACTGAAACATCTGGGTCAACTATTGAACTGCAGTGCTATACTGAAACATCTGGGTCAACTACTGAACTGCAGTGCTATACTGAAACATCTGGGTCAACTATTGAACTGCAGTACTATACTGAAACATCTGGGTCAACTATTGAACGGCAGTGCTATACTGAAACATCTGGGTCAACTATTGAACTGCAGTGCTATACTGAAACATCTGAGTCAACTATTGAACTGCAGTGCTATACTGAAACATCTGGGTCAACTATTGAACTACAGTACTATACTGAAACATCTGGGTCAACTATTGAACTGCAGTACTATACTGAAACATCTGGGTAAACTACTGAACTGCAGTGCTATACTGAAACATCTGGGTCAACTATTGAACTGCAGTACTATACTGAAACATCTGGGTCAACTATTGAACTGCAGTACTATACTGAAACATCTGGGTCAACTATTGAACTGCAGTGCTATACTGGAACATTTGGGTCAACTACTGAACTGCAGTGCTATACTGAAACATCTGGGTCAACTATTGAACTGCAGTGCTATACTGAAACATCTGGGTCAACTACTGAACTGCAGTACTATACTGAAACATCTGGGTCAACTATTGAACTGCAGTACTATACTGAAACATCTGGGTCAACTACTGAACTGCAGTACTACACTGAAACATCTGGGTCAACTATTGAACTGCAGTGCTATACTGAAACATCTGGGTCAACTACTGAACTGCAGTGCTATACTGAAACATCTGGGTCAACTACTGAACTACAGTACTATACTGAAACATCTGGGTCAACTACTGAACTGCAGTGCTATACTGAAACATCTGGGTCAACTATTGAACTGCAGTGCTATACTGAAACATCTGGGTCAACTACTGAACTGCAGTGCTATACTGAAACATCTGGGTCAACTATTGAACTGCAGTACTATACTGAAACGTCTGGGTCAACTATTGAACGGCAGTGCTATACTGAAACATCTGGGTCAACTATTGAACTGCAGTGCTATACTGAAACATCTGGGTCAACTATTGAACTGCAGTGCTATACTGAAACATCTGGGTCAACTATTGAACTACAGTACTATACTGAAACATCTGGGTCAACTATTGAACTGCAGTACTATACTGAAACATCTGGGTCAACTATTGAACTGCAGTGCTATACTGAAACATCTGGGTCAACTATTGAACTGCAGTGCTATACTGGAACATCTGGGTCAACTACTGAACTGCAGTGCTATACTGAAACATCTGAGTCAACTATTGAACTGCTGTGCTATTCTGAAACATCTGGGTCAACTACTGAACTGCAGTGCTGTACTGAAACATCTGGGTCAACTACTGAACTGCAGTGCTATACTGAAACATCTGGGTCAACTATTGAACTGCAGTGCTATACTGAAACATCTGGGTCAACTATTGAACTACAGTACTATACTGAAACATCTGGGTCAACTATTGAACTGCAGTACTATACTGAAACATCTGGGTCAACTACTGAACTGCAGTGCTATACTGAAACATCTGGGTCAACTATTGAACTGCAGTACAATACTGAAACATCTGGGTCAACTATTGAACTGCAGTGCTATACTGAAACATCTGGGTCAACTACTGAACTGCAGTGCTATACTGAAACATCTGGGTCAACTACTGAACTACAGTACTATACTGAAACATATGGGTCACCTACTGAACTGCAGTGCTATACTGAAACATCTGGGTCAACTATTGAACTGCAGTGCTATACTGAAACATCTGGGTCAACTACTGAACTGCAGTGCTATACTGAAACATCTGGGTCAACTATTGAACTGCAGTACTATACTGAAACATCTGGGTCAACTATTGAACGGCAGTGCTATACTGAAACATCTGGGTCAACTATTGAACTGCAGTGCTATACTGAAACATCTGAGTCAACTATTGAACTGCAGTGCTATACTGAAACATCTGGGTCAACTATTGAACTACAGTACTATACTGAAACATCAGGGTCAACTATTGAACTGCAGTACTATACTGAAACATCTGGGTCAACTATTGAACTGCAGTGCTATACTGAAACATCTGGGTCAACTATTGAACTGCAGTACTATACTGAAACATCTGGGTCAACTATTGAACTGCAGTGCTATACTGAAACATCTGGGTCAACTATTGAACTGCAGTGCTATACTGGAACATCTGTGTCAACTATTGAACTGCAGTGCTATACTGAAACATCTGGGTCAACTACTGAACTGCAGTACTATACTGAAACATCTGGGTCAACTATTGAACTGCAGTACTATACTGAAACATCTGGGTCAACTACTGAACTGCAGTACTACACTGAAACATCTGGGTCAACTATTGAACTGCAGTGCTATACTGAAACATCTGGGTCAACTACTGAACTGCAGTGCTATACTGAAACATCTGGGTCAACTACTGAACTACAGTACTATACTGAAACATCTGGGTCAACTACTGAACTGCAGTGCTATACTGAAACATCTGGGTCAACTATTGAACTGCAGTGCTATACTGAAACATCTGGGTCAACTACTGAACTGCAGTGCTATACTGAAACATCTGGGTCAACTATTGAACTGCAGTACTATACTGAAACATCTGGGTCAACTATTGAACGGCAGTGCTATACTGAAACATCTGGGTCAACTATTGAACTGCAGTGCTATACTGAAACATCTGGGTCAACTATTGAACTGCAGTGCTATACTGAAACATCTGGGTCAACTATTGAACTACAGTACTATACTGAAACATCTGGGTCAACTATTGAACTGCAGTACTATACTGAAACATCTGGGTCAACTACTGAACTGCAGTGCTATACTGAAATATCTGGGTCAACTATTGAACTGCAGTACTATACTGAAACATCTGGGTCAACTATTGAACGGCAGTGCTATACTGAAACATCTGGGTCAACTAATGAACTACAGTACTATACTGAAACATATGGGTCACCTACTGAACTGCAGTGCTATACTGAAACATCTGGGTCAACTATTGAACTGCAGTGCTATACTGAAACATCTGGGTCAACTATTGAACTACAGTACTATACTGAAACATCTGGGTCAACTATTGAACTGCAGTACTATACTGAAACATCTGGGTCAACTACTGAACTGCAGTGCTATACTGAAACATCTGGGTCAACTATTGAACTGCAGTACTATACTGAAACATCTGGGTCAACTATTGAACTGCAGTGCTATACTGAAACATCTGGGTCAACTACTGAACTGCAGTGCTATACTGAAACATCTGGGTCAACTAATGAACTACAGTACTATACTGAAACATATGGGTCACCTACTGAACTGCAGTGCTATACTGAAACATCTGGGTCAACTATTGAACTGCAGTACTATACTGAAACATCTGGGTTAACTACTGAACTGCAGTGCTATACTGAAACATCTGGGTCAACTATTGAACTGCAGTACTATACTGAAACATCTGGGTCAACTATTGAACGCCAGTGCTATACTGAAACATCTGGGTCAACTATTGAACTGCAGTGCTATACTGATACATCTGAGTCAACTATTGAACTGCAGTGCTATACTGAAACATCTGGGTCAACTATTGAACTACAGTACTATACTGAAACATCTGGGTCAACTATTGAACTGCAGTACTATACTGAAACATCTGGGTCAACTACTGAACTGCAGTGCTATACTGAAACATCTGGGTCAACTATTGAACTGCAGTACTATACTGAAACATCTGGGTCAACTATTGAACTGCAGTACTATACTGAAACATCTGGGTCAACTATTGAACTGCAGTGCTATACTGAAACATCTGGGTCAACTATTGAACTGCAGTGCTATACTGGAACATCTGGGTCAACTACTGAACTGCGGTGCTATACTGAAACATCTGGGTCAACTATTGAACTGCAGTGCTATACTGAAACATCTGGGTCAACAACTGAACTGCAGCACTATACTGAAACATCTGGGTCAACTATTGAACTGCAGTACTATACTGAAACATCTGGGTCAACTACTGAACTGCAGTACTACACTGAAACATCTGGGTCAACTATTGAACTGCAGTGCTATACTGAAACATCTGGGTCAACTACTGAACTGCAGTGCTATACTGAAACATCTGGGTCAACTACTGAACTACAGTACTATACTGAAACATCTGGGTCAACTACTGAACTGCAGTGCTATACTGAAACATCTGGGTCAACTATTGAACTGCAGTGCTATACTGAAACATCTGGGTCAACTACTGAACTGCAGTGCTATACTGAAACATCTGGGTCAACTATTGAACTGCAGTACTATACTGAAACATCTGGGTCAACTATTGAACGGCAGTGCTATACTGAAACATCTGGGTCAACTATTGAACTGCAGTGCTATACTGAAACATCTGGGTCAACTATTGAACTGCAGTGCTATACTGAAACATCTGGGTCAACTATTGAACTACAGTACTATACTGAAACATCTGGGTCAACTATTGAACTGCAGTACTATACTGAAACATCTGGGTCAACTACTGAACTGCAGTGCTATACTGAAATATCTGGGTCAACTATTGAACTGCAGTACTATACTGAAACATCTGGGTCAACTATTGAACTGCAGTGCTATACTGAAACATCTGGGTCAACTATTGAACTGCAGTGCTATACTAGAACATCTGGGTCAACTACTGAACTGCAGTGCTATACTGAAACATCTGAATCAACTATTGAACTGCAGTGCTATTCTGAAACATCTGGGTCAACTACTGAACTGCAGTGCTGTACTGGAACATCTGGGTCAACTATTGAACTACAGTACTATACTGAAACATCTGGGTCAACTATTGAACTGCAGTACTATACTGAAACATCTGGGTCAACTACTGAACTGCAGTGCTATACTGAAACATCTGGGTCAACTATTGAACTGCAGTACAATACTGAAACATCTGGGTCAACTATTGAACTGCAGTGCTATACTGAAACACCTGGGTCAACTACTGAACTGCAGTGCTATACTGAAACATCTGGGTCAACTACTGAACTACAGTACTATACTGAAACATATGGGTCACCTACTGAACTGCAGTGCTATACTGAAACATCTGGGTCAACTATTGAACTGCAGTGCTATACTGAAACATCTGGGTCAACTACTGAACTGCAGTGCTATACTGAAACATCTGGGTCAACTATTGAACTGCAGTACTATACTGAAACATCTGGGTCAACTATTGAACGGCAGTGCTATACTGAAACATCTGGGTCAACTATTGAACTGCAGTGCTATACTGAAACATCTGAGTCAACTATTGAACTGCAGTGCTATACTGAAACATCTGGGTCAACTATTGAACTACAGTACTATACTGAAACATCTGGGTCAACTATTGAACTGCAGTACTATACTGAAACATCTGGGTAAACTACTGAACTGCAGTGCTATACTGAAACATCTGGGTCAACTATTGAACTGCAGTACTATACTGAAACATCTGGGTCAACTATTGAACTGCAGTACTATACTGAAACATCTGGGTCAACTATTGAACTTCTGTGCTATACTGGAACATCTGGGTCAACTACTGAACTGCAGTGCTATACTGAAACATCTGGGTCAACTATTGAACTGCAGTGCTATACTGAAACATCTGGGTCAACTACTGAACTGCAGTACTATACTGAAACATCTGGGTCAACTATTGAACTGCAGTACTATACTGAAACATCTGGGTCAACTACTGAACTGCAGTACTACACTGAAACATCTGGGTCAACTATTGAACTGCAGTGCTATACTGAAACATCTGGGTCAACTACTGAACTGCAGTGCTATACTGAAACATCTGGGTCAACTACTGAACTACAGTACTATACTGAAACATCTGGGTCAACTACTGAACTGCAGTGCTATACTGAAACATCTGGGTCAACTATTGAACTGCAGTGCTATACTGAAACATCTGGGTCAACTACTGAACTGCAGTGCTATACTGAAACATCTGGGTCAACTATTGAACTGCAGTACTATACTGAAACGTCTGGGTCAACTATTGAAAGGCAGTGCTATACTGAAACATCTGGGTCAACTATTGAACTGCAGTACTATACTGAAACATCTGGGTCAACTATTGAACTGCAGTGCTATACTGAAACATCTGGGTCAACTATTGAACTACAGTACTATACTGAAACATCTGGGTCAACTATTGAACTGCAGTACTATACTGAAACATCTGGGTCAACTATTGAACTGCAGTGCTATACTGAAACATCTGGGTCAACTATTGAACTGCAGTGCTATACTGGAACATCTGGGTCAACTACTGAACTGCAGTGCTATACTGAAACATATGAGTCAACTATTGAACTCCTGTGCTATTCTGAAACATCTGGGTCAACTACTGAACTGCAGTGCTGTACTGGAACATCTGGGTCAACTACTGAACTGCAGTGCTATACTGAAACATCTGGGTCAACTATTGAACTGCAGTGCTATACTGAAACATCTGGGTCAACTATTGAACTACAGTACTATACTGAAACATCTGGGTCAACTATTGAACTGCAGTACTATACTGAAACATCTGGGTCAACTACTGAACTGCAGTGCTATACTGAAACATCTGGGTCAACTATTGAACTGCAGTACAATACTGAAACATCTGGGTCAACTATTGAACTGCAGTGCTATACTGAAACATCTGGGTCAACTACTGAACTGCAGTGCTATACTGAAACATCTGGGTCAACTACTGAACTACAGTACTATACTGAAACATATGGGTCACCTACTGAACTGCAGTGCTATACTGAAACATATGGGTCACCTACTGAACTGCAGTGCTATACTGAAACATCTGGGTCAACTATTGAACTGCAGTGCTATACTGAAACATCTGAGTCAACTATTGAACTGCAGTGCTATACTGAAACATCTGGGTCAACTATTGAACTACAGTACTATACTGAAACATCTGGGTCAACTATTGAACTGCAGTACTATACTGAAACATCTGGGTCAACTATTGAACTGCAGTGCTATACTGAAACATCTGGGTCAACTATTGAACTGCAGTGCTATACTGGAACATCTGGGTCAACTACTGAACTGCAGTGCTATACTGAAACATATGGGTCAACTATTGAACTGCAGTGCTATACTGAAACATCTGGGTCAACTACTGAACTGCAGTACTATACTGAAACATCTGGGTCAACTATTGAACTGCAGTACTATACTGAAACATCTGGGTCAACTACTGAACTGCAGTACTACACTGAAACATCTGGGTCAACTATTGAACTGCAGTGCTATACTGAAACATCTGGGTCAACTACTGAACTGCAGTGCTATACTGAAACATCTGGGTCAACTACTGAACTACAGTACTATACTGAAACATCTGGGTCAACTACTGAACTGCAGTGCTATACTGAAACATCTGGGTCAACTATTGAACTGCAGTGCTATACTGAAACATCTGGGTCAACTACTGAACTGCAGTGCTATACTGAAACATCTGGGTCAACTATTGAACTGCAGTACTATACTGAAACATCTGGGTCAACTATTGAACGGCAGTGCTATACTGAAACATCTGGGTCAACTATTGAACTGCAGTGCTATACTGAAACATCTGGGTCAACTATTGAACTGCAGTGCTATACTGAAACATCTGGGTCAACTATTGAACTACAGTACTATACTGAAACATCTGGGTCAACTATTGAACTGCAGTACTATACTGAAACATCTGGGTCAACTACTGAACTGCAGTGCTATACTGAAATATCTGGGTCAACTATTGAACTGCAGTACTATAATGAAACATCTGGGTCAACTATTGAACGGCAGTGCTATACTGAAACATCTGGGTCAACTATTGAACTGCAGTGCTATACTGGAACATCTGGGTCAACTACTGAACTGCAGTGCTATACTGAAACATCTGAGTCAACTATTGAACTGCAGTGCTATACTGAAACATCTGGGTCAACTACTGAACTGCAGTGCTGTACTGGAACATCTGGGTCAACTACTGAACTGCAGTGCTATACTGAAACATCTGGGTCAACTATTGAACTGCAGTACTATACTGAAACATCTGGGTCAACTTTTGAACTGCAGTACTATACTGAAACATCTGGGTCAACTATTGAACTGCAGTACTATACTGAAACATCTGGGTCAACTATTGAACTGCAGTGCTATACTGAAACATCTGGGTCAACTATTGAACTGCAGTGCTATACTGAAACATCTGGGTCAACTACTGAACTGCAGTGCTGTACTGGAACATCTGGGTCAACTACTGAACTGCAGTGCTATACTGAAACATCTGGGTCAACTATTGAACTGCAGTACTATACTGAAACATCTGGGTCAACTTTTGAACTGCAGTACTATACTGAAACATCTGGGTCAACTATTGAACTGCAGTACTATACTGAAACATCTGGGTCAACTATTGAACTGCAGTGCTATACTGAAACATCTGGGTCAACTATTGAACTATAGTACTATACTGAAACATCTGGGTCAACTACTGAACTGCAGTGCTATACTGAAACATCTGGGTCAACTATTGAACTGCAGTACAATACTGAAACATCTGGGTCAACTATTGAACTGCAGTGCTATACTGAAACACCTGGGTCAACTACTGAACTGCAGTGCTATACTGAAACATCTGGGTCAACTACTGAACTACAGTACTATACTGAAACATATGGGTCACCTACTGAACTGCAGTGCTATACTGAAACATCTGGGTCAACTATTGAACTGCAGTGCTATACTGAAACATCTGGGTCAACTACTGAACTGCAGTGCTATACTGAAACATCTGGGTCAACTATTGAACTGCAGTACTATACTGAAACATCTGGGTCAACTATTGAACGGCAGTGCTATACTGAAACATCTGGGTCAACTATTGAACTGCAGTGCTATACTGAAACATCTGAGTCAACTATTGAACTGCAGTGCTATACTGAAACATCTGGGTCAACTATTGAACTACAGTACTATACTGAAACATCTGGGTCAACTATTGAACTGCAGTACTATACTGAAACATCTGGGTAAACTACTGAACTGCAGTGCTATACTGAAACATCTGGGTCAACTATTGAACTGCAGTACTATACTGAAACATCTGGGTCAACTATTGAACTGCAGTACTATACTGAAACATCTGGGTCAACTATTGAACTTCTGTGCTATACTGGAACATCTGGGTCAACTACTGAACTGCAGTGCTATACTGAAACATCTGGGTCAACTATTGAACTGCAGTGCTATACTGAAACATCTGGGTCAACTACTGAACTGCAGTACTATACTGAAACATCTGGGTCAACTATTGAACTGCAGTACTATACTGAAACATCTGGGTCAACTACTGAACTGCAGTACTACACTGAAACATCTGGGTCAACTATTGAACTGCAGTGCTATACTGAAACATCTGGGTCAACTACTGAACTGCAGTGCTATACTGAAACATCTGGGTCAACTACTGAACTACAGTACTATACTGAAACATCTGGGTCAACTACTGAACTGCAGTGCTATACTGAAACATCTGGGTCAACTATTGAACTGCAGTGCTATACTGAAACATCTGGGTCAACTACTGAACTGCAGTGCTATACTGAAACATCTGGGTCAACTATTGAACTGCAGTACTATACTGAAACGTCTGGGTCAACTATTGAAAGGCAGTGCTATACTGAAACATCTGGGTCAACTATTGAACTGCAGTACTATACTGAAACATCTGGGTCAACTATTGAACTGCAGTGCTATACTGAAACATCTGGGTCAACTATTGAACTACAGTACTATACTGAAACATCTGGGTCAACTATTGAACTGCAGTACTATACTGAAACATCTGGGTCAACTATTGAACTGCAGTGCTATACTGAAACATCTGGGTCAACTATTGAACTGCAGTGCTATACTGGAACATCTGGGTCAACTACTGAACTGCAGTGCTATACTGAAACATATGAGTCAACTATTGAACTCCTGTGCTATTCTGAAACATCTGGGTCAACTACTGAACTGCAGTGCTGTACTGGAACATCTGGGTCAACTACTGAACTGCAGTGCTATACTGAAACATCTGGGTCAACTATTGAACTGCAGTGCTATACTGAAACATCTGGGTCAACTATTGAACTACAGTACTATACTGAAACATCTGGGTCAACTATTGAACTGCAGTACTATACTGAAACATCTGGGTCAACTACTGAACTGCAGTGCTATACTGAAACATCTGGGTCAACTATTGAACTGCAGTACAATACTGAAACATCTGGGTCAACTATTGAACTGCAGTGCTATACTGAAACATCTGGGTCAACTACTGAACTGCAGTGCTATACTGAAACATCTGGGTCAACTACTGAACTACAGTACTATACTGAAACATATGGGTCACCTACTGAACTGCAGTGCTATACTGAAACATATGGGTCACCTACTGAACTGCAGTGCTATACTGAAACATCTGGGTCAACTATTGAACTGCAGTGCTATACTGAAACATCTGAGTCAACTATTGAACTGCAGTGCTATACTGAAACATCTGGGTCAACTATTGAACTACAGTACTATACTGAAACATCTGGGTCAACTATTGAACTGCAGTACTATACTGAAACATCTGGGTCAACTATTGAACTGCAGTGCTATACTGAAACATCTGGGTCAACTATTGAACTGCAGTATTATACTGAAACATCTGGGTCAACTATTGAACTGCAGTGCTATACTGAAACATCTGGGTCAACTATTGAACTGCAGTGCTATACTGGAACATCTGGGTCAACTACTGAACTGCAGTGCTATACTGAAACATATGGGTCAACTATTGAACTGCAGTGCTATACTGAAACATCTGGGTCAACTACTGAACTGCAGTACTATACTGAAACATCTGGGTCAACTATTGAACTGCAGTACTATACTGAAACATCTGGGTCAACTACTGAACTGCAGTACTACACTGAAACATCTGGGTCAACTATTGAACTGCAGTGCTATACTGAAACATCTGGGTCAACTACTGAACTGCAGTGCTATACTGAAACATCTGGGTCAACTACTGAACTACAGTACTATACTGAAACATCTGGGTCAACTACTGAACTGCAGTGCTATACTGAAACATCTGGGTCAACTATTGAACTGCAGTGCTATACTGAAACATCTGGGTCAACTACTGAACTGCAGTGCTATACTGAAACATCTGGGTCAACTATTGAACTGCAGTACTATACTGAAACATCTGGGTCAACTATTGAACGGCAGTGCTATACTGAAACATCTGGGTCAACTATTGAACTGCAGTGCTATACTGAAACATCTGGGTCAACTATTGAACTGCAGTGCTATACTGAAACATCTGGGTCAACTATTGAACTACAGTACTATACTGAAACATCTGGGTCAACTATTGAACTGCAGTACTATACTGAAACATCTGGGTCAACTACTGAACTGCAGTGCTATACTGAAATATCTGGGTCAACTATTGAACTGCAGTACTATAATGAAACATCTGGGTCAACTATTGAACGGCAGTGCTATACTGAAACATCTGGGTCAACTATTGAACTGCAGTGCTATACTGGAACATCTGGGTCAACTACTGAACTGCAGTGCTATACTGAAACATCTGAGTCAACTATTGAACTGCAGTGCTATACTGAAACATCTGGGTCAACTACTGAACTGCAGTGCTGTACTGGAACATCTGGGTCAACTACTGAACTGCAGTGCTATACTGAAACATCTGGGTCAACTATTGAACTGCAGTACTATACTGAAACATCTGGGTCAACTTTTGAACTGCAGTACTATACTGAAACATCTGGGTCAACTATTGAACTGCAGTACTATACTGAAACATCTGGGTCAACTATTGAACTGCAGTGCTATACTGAAACATCTGGGTCAACTATTGAACTGCAGTGCTATACTGAAACATCTGGGTCAACTACTGAACTGCAGTGCTGTACTGGAACATCTGGGTCAACTACTGAACTGCAGTGCTATACTGAAACATCTGGGTCAACTATTGAACTGCAGTACTATACTGAAACATCTGGGTCAACTTTTGAACTGCAGTACTATACTGAAACATCTGGGTCAACTATTGAACTGCAGTACTATACTGAAACATCTGGGTCAACTATTGAACTGCAGTGCTATACTGAAACATCTGGGTCAACTATTGAACTGCAGTGCTATACTGAAACATCTGGGTCAACTATTGAACTACAGTACTATACTGAAACATCTGGGTCAACTATTGAACTGCAGTACTATACTGAAACATCTGGGTCAACTACTGAACTGCAGTGCTATACTGAAACATCTGGGTCAACTATTGAACTGCAGTACTATACTGAAACATCTGGGTCAACTATTGAACTGCAGTGCTATACTGAAACATCTGGGTCAACTATTGAACTGCAGTGCTATACTGAAACATCTGGGTCAACTACTGAACTGCAGTGCTGTACTGGAACATCTGGGTCAACTACTGAACTGCAGTGCTATACTGAAACATCTGGGTCAACTATTGAACTGCAGTACTATACTGAAACATCTGGGTCAACTTTTGAACTGCAGTACTATACTGAAACATCTGGGTCAACTATTGAACTGCAGTACTATACTGAAACATCTGGGTCAACTACTGAACTGCAGTGCTATACTGAAACATCTGGGTCAACTATTGAACTGCAGTACTATACTGAAACATCTGGGTCAACTATTGAACTGCAGTGCTATACTGAAACATCTGGGTCAACTATTGAACTGCAGTGCTATACTGAAACATCTGGGTCAACTACTGAACTGCAGTGCTGTACTGGAACATCTGGGTCAACTACTGAACTGCAGTGCTATACTGAAACATCTGGGTCAACTATTGAACTGCAGTACTATACTGAAACATCTGGGTCAACTTTTGAACTGCAGTACTATACTGAAACATCTGGGTCAACTATTGAACTGCAGTACTATACTGAAACATCTGGGTCAACTATTGAACTGCAGTGCTATACTGAAACATCTGGGTCAACTATTGAACTGCAGTGCTATACTGAAACATCTGGGTCAACTATTGAACTACAGTACTATACTGAAACATCTGGGTCAACTATTGAACTGCAGTACTATACTGAAACATCTGGGTCAACTACTGAACTGCAGTGCTATACTGAAACATCTGGGTCAACTATTGAACTGCAGTACTATACTGAAACATCTGGGTCAACTATTGAACTGCAGTGCTATACTGAAACATCTGGGTCAACTACTGAACTGCAGTGCTATACTGAAACATCTGGGTCAACTACTGAACTACAGTACTATACTGAAACATATGGGTCACCTACTGAACTGCAGTGCTATACTGAAACATCTGGGTCAACTATTGAACTGCAGTGCTATACTGAAACATCTGGGTCAACTACTGAACTGCAGTGCTATACTGAAACATCTGGGTCAACTATTGAACTGCAGTACTATACTGAAACATCTGGGTCAACTATTGAACGGCAGTGCTATACTGAAACATCTGGGTCAACTATTGAACTGCAGTGCTATACTGAAACATCTGAGTCAACTATTGAACTGCAGTGCTATACTGAAACATCTGGGTCAACTATTGAACTACAGTACTATACTGAAACATCTGGGTCAACTATTGAACTGCAGTACTATACTGAAACATCTGGGTCAACTACTGAACTGCAGTGCTATACTGAAACATCTGGGTCAACTATTGAACTGCAGTACTATACTGAAACATCTGGGTCAACTATTGAACTGCAGTACTATACTGAAACATCTGGGTCAACTATTGAACTGCAGTGCTATACTGAAACATCTGGGTCAACTATTGAACTGCAGTGCTATACTGGAACATCTGGGTCAACTACTGAACTGCGGTGCTATACTGAAACATCTGGGTCAACTATTGAACTGCAGTACTATACTGAAACATCTGGGTCAACTATTGAACTGCAGTACTATACTGAAACATCTGGGTCAACTACTGAACTGCAGTGCTATACTGAAACATCTGGGTCAACTATTGAACTGCAGTACTATACTGAAACATCTGGGTCAACTATTGAACTGCAGTACTATACTGAAACATCTGGGTCAACTATTGAACTGCAGTGCTATACTGAAACATCTGGGTCAACTATTGAACTGCAGTGCTATACTGGAACATCTGGGTCAACTACTGAACTGCGGTGCTATACTGAAACATCTGGGTCAACTATTGAACTGCAGTGCTATACTGAAACATCTGGGTCAACAACTGAACTGCAGTACTATACTGAAACATCTGGGTCAACTATTGAACTGCAGTACTATACTGAAACATCTGGGTCAACTACTGAACTGCAGTACTACACTGAAACATCTGGGTCAACTATTGAACTGCAGTGCTATACTGAAACATCTGGGTCAACTACTGAACTGCAGTGCTATACTGAAACATCTGGGTCAACTACTGAACTACAGTACTATACTGAAACATCTGGGTCAACTACTGAACTGCAGTGCTATACTGAAACATCTGGGTCAACTATTGAACTGCAGTGCTATACTGAAACATCTGGGTCAACTACTGAACTGCAGTGCTATACTGAAACATCTGGGTCAACTATTGAACTGCAGTACTATACTGAAACATCTGGGTCAACTATTGAACGGCAGTGCTATACTGAAACATCTGGGTCAACTATTGAACTGCAGTGCTATACTGAAACATCTGGGTCAACTATTGAACTGCAGTGCTATACTGAAACATCTGGGTCAACTATTGAACTACAGTACTATACTGAAACATCTGGGTCAACTATTGAACTGCAGTACTATACTGAAACATCTGGGTCAACTACTGAACTGCAGTGCTATACTGAAATATCTGGGTCAACTATTGAACTGCAGTACTATACTGAAACATCTGGGTCAACTATTGAACTGCAGTGCTATACTGAAACATCTGGGTCAACTATTGAACTGCAGTGCTATACTGGAACATCTGGGTCAACTACTGAACTGCAGTGCTATACTGAAACATCTGAGTCAACTATTGAACTGCAGTGCTATTCTGAAACATCTGGGTCAACTACTGAACTGCAGTGCTGTACTGGAACATCTGGGTCAACTACTGAACTGCAGTGCTATACTGAAACATCTGGGTCAACTATTGAACTGCAGTGCTATACTGAAACATCTGGTTCAACTATTGAACTACAGTACTATACTGAAACATCTGGGTCAACTATTGAACTGCAGTACTATACTGAAACATCTGGGTCAACTACTGAACTGCAGTGCTATACTGAAACATCTGGGTCAACTATTGAACTGCAGTACAATACTGAAACATCTGGGTCAACTATTGAACTGCAGTGCTATACTGAAACACCTGGGTCAACTACTGAACTGCAATGCTATACTGACACATCTGGGTCAACTACTGAACTACAGTGCTATACTGAAACATATGGGTCACCTACTGAACTGCAGTGCTATACTGAAACATCTGGGTCAACTATTGAACTGCAGTGCTATACTGAAACATCTGGGTCAACTACTGAACTGCAGTGCTATACTGAAACATCTGGGTCAACTATTGAACTGCAGTACTATACTGAAACATCTGGGTCAACTATTGAACGGCAGTGCTATACTGAAACATCTGGGTCAACTATTGAACTGCAGTGCTATACTGAAACATCTGAGTCAACTATTGAACTGCAGTGCTATACTGAAACATCTGGGTCAACTATTGAACTACAGTACTATACTGAAACATCTGGGTCAACTATTGAACTGCAGTACTATACTGAAACATCTGGGTCAACTACTGAACTGCAGTGCTATACTGAAACATCTGGGTCAACTATTGAACTGCAGTACTATACTGAAACATCTGGGTCAACTATTGAACTGCAGTACTATACTGAAACATCTGGGTCAACTATTGAACTGCAGTGCTATACTGGAACATCTGGGTCAACTACTGAACTGCAGTGCTATACTGAAACATCTGGGTCAACTATTGAACTGCAGTGCTATACTGAAACATCTGGGTCAACTACTGAACTGCAGTACTATACTGAAACATCTGGGTCAACTATTGAACTGCAGTACTATACTGAAACATCTGGGTCAACTACTGAACTGCAGTACTACACTGAAACATCTGGGTCAACTATTGAACTGCAGTGCTATACTGAAACATCTGGGTCAACTACTGAACTGCAGTGCTATACTGAAACATCTGGGTCAACTACTGAACTACAGTACTATACTGAAACATCTGGGTCAACTACTGAACTGCAGTGCTATACTGAAACATCTGGGTCAACTATTGAACTGCAGTACTATACTGAAACATCTGGGTCAACTATTGAACGGCAGTGCTATACTGAAACATCTGGGTCAACTATTTTACTGCAGTGCTATACTGAAACATCTGGGTCAACTATTGAACTGCAGTGCTATACTGAAACATCTGGGTCAACTATTGAACTACAGTACTATACTGAAATATCTGGGTCAACTATTGAACTGCAGTACTATACTGAAACATCTGGGTCAACTATTGAACTGCAGTGCTATACTGAAACATCTGGGTCAACTATTGAACTGCAGTGCTATACTGGAACATCTGGGTCAACTACTGAACTGCAGTGCTATACTGAAACATCTGAGTCAACTATTGAACTGCTGTGCTATTCTGAAACATCTGGGTCAACTACTGAACTGCAGTGCTGTACTGAAACATCTGGGTCAACTACTGAACTGCAGTGCTATACTGAAACATCTGGGTCAACTATTGAACTGCAGTGCTATACTGAAACATCTGGGTCAACTATTGAACTACAGTACTATACTGAAACATCTGGGTCAACTATTGAACTGCAGTACTATACTGAAACATCTGGGTCAACTATTGAACTGCAGTGCTATACTGAAACATCTGGGTCAACTACTGAACTGCAGTGCTATACTGAAACATCTGGGTCAACTACTGAACTGCAGTGCTATACTGAAACATCTGGGTCAACTATTGAACTGCAGTACTATACTGAAACATCTGGGTCAACTATTGAACTGCAGTGCTATACTGAAACATCTGGGTCAACTATTGAACTGCAGTGCTATACTGAAACATCTGGGTCAACTATTGAACTACAGTACTATACTGAAACATCTGGGTCAACTATTGAACTGCAGTACTATACTGAAACATCTGGGTCAACTACTGAACTGCAGTGCTATACTGAAATATCTTGGTCAACTATTGAACTGCAGTACTATACTGAAACATCTGGGTCAACTATTGAACTGCAGTGCTATACTGAAACATCTGGGTCAACTATTGAACTGCAGTGCTATACTGGAACATCTGGGTCAACTACTGAACTGCAGTGCTATACTGAAACATCTGAGTCAACTATTGAACTGCAGTACTATACTGAAACATCTGGGTCAACTACTGAACTGCAGTGCTGTACTGGAATATCTGGGTCAACTACTGAACTGCAGTGCTATACTGAAACATCTGGGTCAACTATTGAACTGCAGTGCTATACTGGAACATCTGGGTCAACTACTGAACTGCGGTGCTATACTGAAACATCTGGGTCAACTATTGAACTGCAGTACTATACTGAAACATCTGGGTCAACTATTGAACTGCAGTACTATACTGAAACATCTGGGTCAACTACTGAACTGCAGTGCTATACTGAAACATCTGGGTCAACTATTGAACTGCAGTACTATACTGAAACATCTGGGTCAACTATTGAACTGCAGTACTATACTGAAACATCTGGGTCAACTATTGAACTGCAGTGCTATACTGAAACATCTGGGTCAACTATTGAACTGCAGTGCTATACTGGAACATCTGGGTCAACTACTGAACTGCGGTGCTATACTGAAACATCTGGGTCAACTATTGAACTGCAGTGCTATACTGAAACATCTGGGTCAACAACTGAACTGCAGTACTATACTGAAACATCTGGGTCAACTATTGAACTGCAGTACTATACTGAAACATCTGGGTCAACTACTGAACTGCAGTACTACACTGAAACATCTGGGTCAACTATTGAACTGCAGTGCTATACTGAAACATCTGGGTCAACTACTGAACTGCAGTGCTATACTGAAACATCTGGGTCAACTACTGAACTACAGTACTATACTGAAACATCTGGGTCAACTACTGAACTGCAGTGCTATACTGAAACATCTGGGTCAACTATTGAACTGCAGTGCTATACTGAAACATCTGGGTCAACTACTGAACTGCAGTGCTATACTGAAACATCTGGGTCAACTATTGAACTGCAGTACTATACTGAAACATCTGGGTCAACTATTGAACGGCAGTGCTATACTGAAACATCTGGGTCAACTATTGAACTGCAGTGCTATACTGAAACATCTGGGTCAACTATTGAACTGCAGTGCTATACTGAAACATCTGGGTCAACTATTGAACTACACTACTATACTGAAACATCTGGGTCAACTATTGAACTGCAGTACTATACTGAAACATCTGGGTCAACTACTGAACTGCAGTGCTATACTGAAATATCTGGGTCAACTATTGAACTGCAGTACTATACTGAAACATCTGGGTCAACTATTGAACTGCAGTGCTATACTGAAACATCTGGGTCAACTATTGAACTGCAGTGCTATACTGGAACATCTGGGTCAACTACTGAACTGCAGTGCTATACTGAAACATCTGAGTCAACTATTGAACTGCAGTGCTATTCTGAAACATCTGGGTCAACTACTGAACTGCAGTGCTGTACTGGAACATCTGGGTCAACTACTGAACTGCAGTGCTATACTGAAACATCTGGGTCAACTATTGAACTGCAGTGCTATACTGAAACATCTGGGTCAACTATTGAACTACAGTACTATACTGAAACATCTGGGTCAACTATTGAACTGCAGTACTATACTGAAACATCTGGGTCAACTACTGAACTGCAGTGCTATACTGAAACATCTGGGTCAACTATTGAACTGCAGTACTATACTGAAACATCTGGGTCAACTATTGAACTGCAGTACTATACTGAAACACCTGGGTCAACTACTGAACTGCAGTGCTATACTGACACATCTGGGTCAACTACTGAACTACAGTGCTATACTGAAACATATGGGTCACCTACTGAACTGCAGTGCTATACTGAAACATCTGGGTCAACTATTGAACTGCAGTGCTATACTGAAACATCTGGGTCAACTACTGAACTGCAGTGCTATACTGAAACATCTGGGTCAACTATTGAACTGCAGTACTATACTGAAACATCTGGGTCAACTATTGAACGGCAGTGCTATACTGAAACATCTGGGTCAACTATTGAACTGCAGTGCTATACTGAAACATCTGGGTCAACTATTGAACTGCAGTGCTATACTGAAACATCTGGGTCAACTATTGAACTACAGTACTATACTGAAACATCTGGGTCAACTATTGAACTGCAGTACTATACTGAAACATCTGGGTCAACTACTGAACTGCAGTGCTATACTGAAACATCTGGGTCAACTATTGAACTGCAGTACTATACTGAAACATCTGGGTCAACTATTGAACTGCAGTACTATACTGAAACATCTGGGTCAACTATTGAACTGCAGTGCTATACTGGAACATCTGGGTCAACTACTGAACTGCAGTGCTATACTGAAACATCTGGGTCAACTATTGAACTGCAGTGCTATACTGAAACATCTGGGTCAACTACTGAACTGCAGTACTATACTGAAACATCTGGGTCAACTATTGAACTGCAGTACTATACTGAAACATCTGGGTCAACTACTGAACTGCAGTACTACACTGAAACATCTGGGTCAACTATTGAACTGCAGTGCTATACTGAAACATCTGGGTCAACTACTGAACTGCAGTGCTATACTGAAACATCTGGGTCAACTACTGAACTACAGTACTATACTGAAACATCTGGGTCAACTACTGAACTGCAGTGCTATACTGAAACATCTGGGTCAACTATTGAACTGCAGTACTATACTGAAACATCTGGGTCAACTATTGAACGGCAGTGCTATACTGAAACATCTGGGTCAACTATTGAACTGCAGTGCTATACTGAAACATCTGGGTCAACTATTGAACTGCAGTGCTATACTGAAACATCTGGGTCAACTATTGAACTACAGTACTATACTGAAATATCTGGGTCAACTATTGAACTGCAGTACTATACTGAAACATCTGGGTCAACTATTGAACTGCAGTGCTATACTGAAACATCTGGGTCAACTATTGAACTGCAGTGCTATACTGGAACATCTGGGTCAACTACTGAACTGCAGTGCTATACTGAAACATCTGAGTCAACTATTGAACTGCTGTGCTATTCTGAAACATCTGGGTCAACTATTGAACTGCAGTACTATACTGAAACATCTGGGTCAACTATTGAACTGCAGCGCTATACTGAAACATCTGGGTCAACTACTGAACTGCAGTGCTATACTGAAACATCTGGGTCAACTACTGAACTGCAGTGCTATACTGAAACATCTGGGTCAACTATTGAACTGCAGTACTATACTGAAACATCTGGGTCAACTATTGAACTGCAGTGCTATACTGAAACATCCGGGTCAACTATTGAACTGCAGTGCTATACTGAAACATCTGGGTCAACTATTGAACTACAGTACTATACTGAAACATCTGGGTCAACTATTGAACTGCAGTACTATACTGAAACATCTGGGTCAACTACTGAACTGCAGTGCTATACTGAAATATCTTGGTCAACTATTGAACTGCAGTACTATACTGAAACATCTGGGTCAACTATTGAACTGCAGTGCTATACTGAAACATCTGGGTCAACTATTGAACTGCAGTGCTATACTGGAACATCTGGGTCAACTACTGAACTGCAGTGCTATACTGAAACATCTGAGTCAACTATTGAACTGCAGTGCTATACTGAAACATCTGGGTCAACTACTGAACTGCAGTGCTGTACTGGAACATCTGGGTCAACTACTGAACTGCAGTGCTATACTGAAACATCTGGGTCAACTATTGAATTACAGTACTATACTGAAACATCTGGGTCAACTATTGAACTGCAGTACTATACTGAAACAGCTGGGTCAACTACTGAACTGCAGTGCTATACTGAAACATCTGGGTCAACTATTGAACTGCAGTACTATACTGAAACATCTGGGTCAACTATTGAACTGCAGTGCTATACTGAAACATCTGGGTCAACTATTGAACTGCAGTGCTATACTGGAACATCTGGGTCAACTACTGAACTGCAGTGCTATACTGAAACATCTGGGTCAACTATTGAACTGCAGTGCTATACTGAAACATCTGGGTCAACTATTGAACTGCAGTACTATACTGAAACATCTGGGTCAACTACTGAACTGCAGTACTAAACTGAAACATCTGGGTCAACTATTGAACTGCAGTGCTATACTGAAACATCTGGGTCAACTACTGAACTGCAGTGCTATACTGAAACATCTGGGTCAACTACTGAACTACAGTACTATACTGAAACATATGGATCAACTACTGAACTGCAGTGCTATAC
>NC_092112.1:5608595-5710229 GCF_045679555.1 Salvelinus alpinus | reverse complement strand
CTTTAGAAGGCATCATGTTAATGTTACTGCTTACCTTTAGAAGGCATCATGTTAATGTTACTGCTTACCTTTAGAAGGCATCATGTTAATGTTACTGCTTACCTTTAGAAGGCATCATGTTACTGCTTACATTTAGAAGGCATCATGTTAATGTTACTGCTTACCTTTAGAAGGCACCATGTTAATGTTACTCCTTACCTTTAGAAGGCATCATGTTAATGTTACTCCTTACCTTTAGAAGGCATCATGTTACTGCTTACCTTTAGAAGGCATCATGTTAATGTTACTGCTTACCTTTAGAAGGCATCATGTTAATGTTACTCCTTACCTTTAGAAGGCATCATGTTAATGTTACTCCTTACCTTTAGAAGGCATCATGTTACTGCTTACCTTTAGAAGGCATCATGTTAATGTTACTGCTTACCTTTAGAAGGCATCATGTTACTGCTTACCTTTAGAAGGCATCATGTTAATGTTACTGCTTACCTTTAGAAGGCATCATGTTAATGTTACTGCTTACCTTTAGAAGGCATCATGTTACTGCTTACCTTTAGAAGGCATCATGTTAATGTTACTGCTTACCTTTAGAAGGCATCATGTTAATGTTACTGCTTACCTTTAGAAGGCATCATGTTAGTGCTTACCTTTAGAAGGCATCATGTTAATGTTACTGCTTACCTTTAGAAGGCACCATGTTAATGTTACTGCTTACCTTTAGAAGGCATCATGTTACTGCTTACATTTAGAAGGCATCATGTTAATGTCACTGCTTACCTTTAGAAGGCATCATGTTAATGTTACTCCTTACCTTTAGAAGGCATCATGTTACTGCTTACCTTTAGAAGGCATCATGTTAATGTTACTGCTTACCTTTAGAAGGCATCATGTTAATGTTACTGCTTACCTTTAGAAGGCATCATGTTAATGTTACTGCTTACCTTTAGAAGGCATCATGTTAATGTTACTGCTTACCTTTAGAAGGCATCATGTTACTGCTTACCTTTAGAAGGCATCATGTTACTGCTTACCTTTAGAAGGCATCATGTTAATGTTACTGCTTACCTTTAGAAGGCATCATGTTACTGCTTACCTTTAGAAGGCATCATGTTAATGTTACTGCTTACCTTTAGAAGACATCATGTTAATGTTACTGCTTACCTTTAGAAGGCATCATGTTACTGCTTACCTTTAGAAGGCATCATGTTAATGTTACTGCTTACCTTTAGAAGGCATCATGTTAATGTTACTGCTTACCTTTAGATGGCATCATGTTACTGCTTACCTTTAGAAGGCATCATGTTAATGTTACTGCTTACCTTTAGAAGGCATCATGTTACTGCTTACCTTTAGAAGGCATCATGTTACTGCTTACCTTTAGAAGGCATCATGTTAATGTTACTGCTTACCTTTAGAAGGCATCATGTTACTGCTTACCTTTAGAAGGCATCATGTTAATGTTACTGCTTACCTTTAGAAGGCATCATGTTAATGTTACTGCTTACCTTTAGAAGGCATCATGTTACTGCTTACCTTTAGAAGGCATCATGTTAATGTTACTGCTTACCTTTAGAAGGCATCATGTTAATGTTACTGCTTACCTTTAGAAGGCATCATGTTAGTGCTTACCTTTAGAAGGCATCATGTTAATGTTACTGCTTACCTTTAGAAGGCACCATGTTAATGTTACTGCTTACCTTTAGAAGGCATCATGTTACTGCTTACATTTAGAAGGCATCATGTTAATGTTACTGCTTACCTTTAGAAGGCATCATGTTAATGTTACTCCTTACCTTTAGAAGGCATCATGTTACTGCTTACCTTTAGAAGTCATCATGTTAATGTTACTGCTTACCTTAGAAGGCATCATGTTAATGTTACTGCTTACCTTTAGAAGGCATCATGTTAATGTTACTGCTTACCTTTAGAAGGCATCATGTTACTGCTTACCTTTAGAAGGCATCATGTTACTGCTTACCTTTAGAAGGCATCATGTTAATGTTACTGCTTACCTTTAGAAGGCATCATGTTACTGCTTACCTTTAGAAGGCATCATGTTAATGTTACTGCTTACCTTTAGAAGACATCATGTTAATGTTACTGCTTACCTTTAGAAGGCATCATGTTACTGCTTACCTTTAGAAGGCATCATGTTAATGTTACTGCTTACCTTTAGAAGGCATCATGTTAATGTTACTGCTTACCTTTAGATGGCATCATGTTACTGCTTACCTTTAGAAGGCATCATGTTAATGTTACTCCTTACCTTTAGAAGGCATCATGTTAATGTTACTCCTTACCTTTAGAAGGCATCATGTTAATGTTACTGCTTACCTTTAGAAGGCATCATGTTACTGCTTACCTTTAGATGGCATCATGTTACTGCTTACCTTTAGAAGGCATCATGTTAATGTTACTGCTTACCTTTAGAAGGCATCATGTTAATGTTACTGCTTACCTTTAGAAGGCATCATGTTAATGTTACTGCTTACCTTTAGAAGGCATCATGTTACTGTTACTGCTTACCTTTAGAAGGCATCATGTTAATGTTACTGCTTACCTTTAGAAGGCATCATGTTACTGTTACTGCTTACCTTTAGAAGGCATCATGTTAATGTTACTGCTTACCTTTAGAAGGCATCATGTTAATGTTACTCCTTACCTTTAGAAGGCATCATGTTACTGCTTACCTTTAGAAGGCATCATGTTAATGTTACTGCTTACCTTTAGAAGGCATCATGTTACTGCTTACCTTTAGAAGGCATCATGTTACTGCTTACCTTTAGAAGGCATCATGTTACTGCTTACCTTTAGAAGGCATCATGTTAATGTTACTCCTTACCTTTAGAAGGCATCATGTTACTGCTTACCTTTAGAAGGCATCATGTTAATGTTACTGCTTACCTTTAGAAGGCATCATGTTAATGTTACTGCTTACCTTTAGATGGCATCATGTTACTGCTTACCTTTAGAAGGCATCATGTTAATGTTACTGCTTACCTTTAGAAGGCATCATGTTACTGCTTACCTTTAGAAGGCATCATGTTAATGTTACTGCTTACCTTTAGAAGGCATCATGTTAATGTTACTCCTTACCTTTAGAAGGCATCATGTTAATGTTACTGCTTACCTTTAGAAGGCATCATGTTACTGCTTACCTTTAGAAGGCATCATGTTAATGTTACTCCTTACCTTTAGAAGGCATCATGTTACTGCTTACCTTTAGAAGGCATCATGTTAATGTTACTGCTTACCTTTAGAAGGCATCATGTTAATGTTACTGCTTACCTTTAGAAGGCATCATGTTAATGTTACTGCTTACCTTTAGAAGGCATCATGTTAATGTTACTGCTTACCTTGAGAAGGCATCATGTTAATGTTACTGCTTACCTTTAGAAGGCATCATGTTAATGTTACTGCTTACCTTTAGAAGGCATCATGTTACTGCTTACCTTTAGAAGGCATCATGTTAATGTTACTGCTTACCTTTAGAAGGCATCATGTTAATGTTACTCCTTACCTTTAGAAGGCATCATGTTAATGTTACTGCTTACCTTTAGAAGGCATCATGTTAATGTTACTCCTTACCTTTAGAAGGCATCATGTTAATGTTACTGCTTACCTTTAGAAGGCATCATGTTAATGTTACTCCTTACCTTTAGAAGGCATCATGTTACTGCTTACCTTTAGAAGGCATCATGTTACTGTTACTCCTTACCTTTAGAAGGCATCATGTTAATGTTACTGCTTACCTTTAGAAGGCATCATGTTAATGTTACTGCTTACCTTTAGAAGGCATCATGTTAATGTTACTGCTTACCTTTAGAAGGCATCATGTTAATGTTACTGCTTACCTTTAGAAGGCATCATGTTACTGCTTACCTTTAGAAGGCATCATGTTACTGCTTACCTTTGGATGGCATCATGTTAATGTTACTGCTTACCTTTAGAAGGCATCATGTTAATGTTACTGCTTACCTTTAGAAGGCATCATGTTAATGTTACTGCTTACCTTTAGAAGGCATCATGTTACTGTTACTCCTTACCTTTAGAAGGCATCATGTTAATGTTACTGCTTACCTTTAGAAGGCATCATGTTACTGCTTACCTTTAGAAGGCATCATGTTAATGTTACTCCTTACCTTTAGAAGGCATCATGTTAATGTTACTCCTTACCTTTAGAAGGCATCATGTTACTGCTTACCTTTAGAAGGCATCATGTTACTGCTTACCTTTAGATGGCATCATGTTAATGTTACTGCTTACCTTTAGAAGGCATCATGTTAATGTTACTGCTTACCTTTAGAAGGCATCATGTTACTGCTTACCTTTAGAAGGCATCATGTTACTGCTTACCTTTAGAAGGCATCATGTTAATGTTACTGCTTACCTTTAGAAGGCATCATGTTAATGTTACTGCTTACCTTTAGAAGGCATCATGTTAATGTTACTCCTTACCTTTAGAAGGCATCATGTTAATGTTACTCCTTACCTTTAGAAGGCATCATGTTACTGCTTACCTTTAGAAGGCATCATGTTAATGTTACTGCTTACCTTTAGAAGGCATCATGTTAATGTTACTGCTTACCTTTAGAAGGCATCATGTTAATGTTACTGCTTACCTTTAGAAGGCATCATGTTACTGCTTACCTTTAGAAGGCATCATGTTACTGCTTACCTTTAGAAGGCATCATGTTAATGTTACTGCTTACCTTTAGAAGGCATCATGTTACTGTTACTGCTTACCTTTAGAAGGCATCATGTTACTGCTTACCTTTAGAAGGCATCATGTTACTGCTTACCTTTAGAAGGCATCGTGTTAATGTTACTGCTTACCTTTAGAAGGCATCATGTTAATGTTACTGCTTACCTTTAGAAGGCATCATGTTAATGTTACTGCTTACCTTTAGATGGCATCATGTTAATGTTACTGCTTACCTTTAGAAGGCATCATGTTAATGTTACTGCTTACCTTTAGAAGGCATCATGTTAATGTTACTGCTTACCTTTAGAAGGCATCATGTTACTGTTACTCCTTACCTTTAGAAGGCATCATGTTAATGTTACTGCTTACCTTTAGAAGGCATCATGTTACTGCTTACCTTTAGAAGGCATCATGTTAATGTTACTCCTTACCTTTAGAAGGCATCATGTTAATGTTACTCCTTACCTTTAGAAGGCATCATGTTACTGCTTACCTTTAGAAGGCATCATGTTACTGCTTACCTTTAGATGGCATCATGTTAATGTTACTGCTTACCTTTAGAAGGCATCATGTTAATGTTACTGCTTACCTTTAGAAGGCATCATGTTACTGCTTACCTTTAGAAGGCATCATGTTACTGCTTACCTTTAGAAGGCATCATGTTAATGTTACTGCTTACCTTTAGAAGGCATCATGTTAATGTTACTCCTTACCTTTAGAAGGCATCATGTTAATGTTACTGCTTACCTTTAGAAGGCATCATGTTAATGTTACTCCTTACCTTTAGAAGGCATCATGTTAATGTTACTGCTTACCTTTAGAAGGCATCATGTTAATGTTACTCCTTACCTTTAGAAGGCATCATGTTACTGCTTACCTTTAGAAGGCATCATGTTACTGTTACTCCTTACCTTTAGAAGGCATCATGTTAATGTTACTGCTTACCTTTAGAAGGCATCATGTTAATGTTACTGCTTACCTTTAGAAGGCATCATGTTAATGTTACTGCTTACCTTTAGAAGGCATCATGTTAATGTTACTGCTTACCTTTAGAAGGCATCATGTTACTGCTTACCTTTAGAAGGCATCATGTTACTGCTTACCTTTGGATGGCATCATGTTAATGTTACTGCTTACCTTTAGAAGGCATCATGTTAATGTTACTGCTTACCTTTAGAAGGCATCATGTTAATGTTACTGCTTACCTTTAGAAGGCATCATGTTACTGTTACTCCTTACCTTTAGAAGGCATCATGTTAATGTTACTGCTTACCTTTAGAAGGCATCATGTTACTGCTTACCTTTAGAAGGCATCATGTTAATGTTACTCCTTACCTTTAGAAGGCATCATGTTAATGTTACTCCTTACCTTTAGAAGGCATCATGTTACTGCTTACCTTTAGAAGGCATCATGTTACTGCTTACCTTTAGATGGCATCATGTTAATGTTACTGCTTACCTTTAGAAGGCATCATGTTAATGTTACTGCTTACCTTTAGAAGGCATCATGTTACTGCTTACCTTTAGAAGGCATCATGTTACTGCTTACCTTTAGAAGGCATCATGTTAATGTTACTGCTTACCTTTAGAAGGCATCATGTTAATGTTACTGCTTACCTTTAGAAGGCATCATGTTAATGTTACTCCTTACCTTTAGAAGGCATCATGTTAATGTTACTCCTTACCTTTAGAAGGCATCATGTTAATGTTACTGCTTACCTTTAGAAGGCATCATGTTACTGCTTACCTTTAGAAGGCATCATGTTAATGTTACTGCTTACCTTTAGAAGGCATCATGTTAATGTTACTGCTTACCTTTAGAAGGCATCATGTTAATGTTACTGCTTACCTTTAGAAGGCATCATGTTACTGCTTACCTTTAGAAGGCATCATGTTACTGCTTACCTTTAGAAGGCATCATGTTAATGTTACTGCTTACCTTTAGAAGGCATCATGTTACTGTTACTGCTTACCTTTAGAAGGCATCATGTTACTGCTTACCTTTAGAAGGCATCATGTTACTGCTTACCTTTAGAAGGCATCGTGTTAATGTTACTGCTTACCTTTAGAAGGCATCATGTTAATGTTACTGCTTACCTTTAGAAGGCATCATGTTAATGTTACTGCTTACCTTTAGATGGCATCATGTTAATGTTACTGCTTACCTTTAGAAGGCATCATGTTAATGTTACTGCTTACCTTTAGAAGGCATCATGTTAATGTTACTGCTTACCTTTAGAAGGCATCATGTTACTGTTACTCCTTACCTTTAGAAGGCATCATGTTAATGTTACTGCTTACCTTTAGAAGGCATCATGTTACTGCTTACCTTTAGAAGGCATCATGTTAATGTTACTCCTTACCTTTAGAAGGCATCATGTTAATGTTACTCCTTACCTTTAGAAGGCATCATGTTACTGCTTACCTTTAGAAGGCATCATGTTACTGCTTACCTTTAGATGGCATCATGTTAATGTTACTGCTTACCTTTAGAAGGCATCATGTTAATGTTACTGCTTACCTTTAGAAGGCATCATGTTACTGCTTACCTTTAGAAGGCATCATGTTACTGCTTACCTTTAGAAGGCATCATGTTAATGTTACTGCTTACCTTTAGAAGGCATCATGTTAATGTTACTGCTTACCTTTAGAAGGCATCATGTTAATGTTACTCCTTACCTTTAGAAGGCATCATGTTAATGTTACTCCTTACCTTTAGAAGGCATCATGTTAATGTTACTGCTTACCTTTAGAAGGCATCATGTTACTGCTTACCTTTAGAAGGCATCATGTTAATGTTACTGCTTACCTTTAGAAGGCATCATGTTAATGTTACTCCTTACCTTTAGAAGGCATCATGTTAATGTTACTGCTTACCTTTAGAAGGCATCATGTTAATGTTACTCCTTACCTTTAGAAGGCATCATGTTAATGTTACTGCTTACCTTTAGAAGGCATCATGTTAATGTTACTCCTTACCTTTAGAAGGCATCATGTTACTGCTTACCTTTAGAAGGCATCATGTTACTGTTACTCCTTACCTTTAGAAGGCATCATGTTAATGTTACTGCTTACCTTTAGAAGGCATCATGTTAATGTTACTGCTTACCTTTAGAAGGCATCATGTTAATGTTACTGCTTACCTTTAGAAGGCATCATGTTAATGTTACTGCTTACCTTTAGAAGGCATCATGTTACTGCTTACCTTTAGAAGGCATCATGTTACTGCTTACCTTTGGATGGCATCATGTTAATGTTACTGCTTACCTTTAGAAGGCATCATGTTAATGTTACTGCTTACCTTTAGAAGGCATCATGTTAATGTTACTGCTTACCTTTAGAAGGCATCATGTTACTGTTACTCCTTACCTTTAGAAGGCATCATGTTAATGTTACTGCTTACCTTTAGAAGGCATCATGTTACTGCTTACCTTTAGAAGGCATCATGTTAATGTTACTCCTTACCTTTAGAAGGCATCATGTTAATGTTACTCCTTACCTTTAGAAGGCATCATGTTACTGCTTACCTTTAGAAGGCATCATGTTACTGCTTACCTTTAGATGGCATCATGTTAATGTTACTGCTTACCTTTAGAAGGCATCATGTTAATGTTACTGCTTACCTTTAGAAGGCATCATGTTACTGCTTACCTTTAGAAGGCATCATGTTACTGCTTACCTTTAGAAGGCATCATGTTAATGTTACTGCTTACCTTTAGAAGGCATCATGTTAATGTTACTGCTTACCTTTAGAAGGCATCATTTTAATGTTACTCCTTACCTTTAGAAGGCATCATGTTAATGTTACTCCTTACCTTTAGAAGGCATCATGTTAATGTTACTGCTTACCTTTAGAAGGCATCATGTTACTGCTTACCTTTAGAAGGCATCATGTTAATGTTACTGCTTACCTTTAGAAGGCATCATGTTAATGTTACTGCTTACCTTTAGAAGGCATCATGTTAATGTTACTGCTTACCTTTAGAAGGCATCATGTTACTGCTTACCTTTAGAAGGCATCATGTTACTGCTTACCTTTAGAAGGCATCATGTTAATGTTACTGCTTACCTTTAGAAGGCATCATGTTACTGTTACTGCTTACCTTTAGAAGGCATCATGTTACTGCTTACCTTTAGAAGGCATCATGTTACTGCTTACCTTTAGAAGGCATCGTGTTAATGTTACTGCTTACCTTTAGAAGGCATCATGTTAATGTTACTGCTTACCTTTAGAAGGCATCATGTTAATGTTACTGCTTACCTTTAGATGGCATCATGTTAATGTTACTGCTTACCTTTAGAAGGCATCATGTTAATGTTACTGCTTACCTTTAGAAGGCATCATGTTAATGTTACTGCTTACCTTTAGAAGGCATCATGTTACTGTTACTCCTTACCTTTAGAAGGCATCATGTTAATGTTACTGCTTACCTTTAGAAGGCATCATGTTACTGCTTACCTTTAGAAGGCATCATGTTAATGTTACTCCTTACCTTTAGAAGGCATCATGTTAATGTTACTCCTTACCTTTAGAAGGCATCATGTTACTGCTTACCTTTAGAAGGCATCATGTTACTGCTTACCTTTAGATGGCATCATGTTAATGTTACTGCTTACCTTTAGAAGGCATCATGTTAATGTTACTGCTTACCTTTAGAAGGCATCATGTTACTGCTTACCTTTAGAAGGCATCATGTTACTGCTTACCTTTAGAAGGCATCATGTTAATGTTACTGCTTACCTTTAGAAGGCATCATGTTAATGTTACTGCTTACCTTTAGAAGGCATCATGTTAATGTTACTCCTTACCTTTAGAAGGCATCATGTTAATGTTACTCCTTACCTTTAGAAGGCATCATGTTAATGTTACTGCTTACCTTTAGAAGGCATCATGTTACTGCTTACCTTTAGAAGGCATCATGTTAATGTTACTGCTTACCTTTAGAAGGCATCATGTTAATGTTACTGCTTACCTTTAGAAGGCATCATGTTAATGTTACTGCTTACCTTTAGAAGGCATCATGTTACTGCTTACCTTTAGAAGGCATCATGTTACTGCTTACCTTTAGAAGGCATCATGTTAATGTTACTGCTTACCTTTAGAAGGCATCATGTTACTGCTTACCTTTAGAAGGCATCATGTTACTGCTTACCTTTAGAAGGCATCGTGTTAATGTTACTGCTTACCTTTAGAAGGCATCATGTTAATGTTACTGCTTACCTTTAGAAGGCATCATGTTAATGTTACTGCTTACCTTTAGAAGGCATAATGTTAATGTTACTCCTTACCTTTAGAAGGCATCATGTTAATGTTACTGCTTACCTTTAGAAGGCATCATGTTAATGTTACTGCTTACCTTTAGAAGGCATCATGTTACTGCTTACCTTTAGAAGGCATCATGTTAATGTTACTGCTTACCTTTAGAAGGCATCATGTTAATGTTACTGCTTACCTTTAGAAGGCATCATGTTAATGTTACTGCTTACATTTAGAAGGCATCATGTTAATGTTACTGCTTACCTTTAGAAGGCATCATGTTACTGCTTACCTTTAGAAGGCATCATGTTAATGTTACTGCTTACCTTTAGAAGGCATCATGTTAATGTTACTGCTTACCTTTAGAAGGCATCATGTTAATGTTACTCCTTACCTTTAGAAGGCATCATGTTAATGTTACTGCTTACCTTTAAAAGGCATCATGTTAATGTTACTGCTTACCTTTAGAAGGCATCATGTTAATGTTACTGCTTACCTTTAGAAGGCATCATGTTAATGTTACTCCTTACCCTTAGAAGGCATCATGTTAATGTTACTCCTTACCTTTAGAAGGCATCATGTTAATGTTACTGCTTACCTTTAGAAGGCATCATGTTACTGCTTACCTTTAGATGGCATCATGTTAATGTTACTGCTTACCTTTAGAAGGCATCATGTTAATGTTACTGCTTACCTTTAGAAGGCATCATGTTACTGCTTACCTTTAGAAGGCATCATGTTACTGCTTACCTTTAGAAGGCATCATGTTAATGTTACTGCTTACCTTTAGAAGGCATCATGTTAATGTTACTGCTTACCTTTAGAAGGCATCATGTTAATGTTACTCCTTACCTTTAGAAGGCATCATGTTAATGTTACTCCTTACCTTTAGAAGGCATCATGTTAATGTTACTGCTTACCTTTAGAAGGCATCATGTTACTGCTTACCTTTAGAAGGCATCATGTTAATGTTACTGCTTACCTTTAGAAGGCATCATGTTAATGTTACTGCTTACCTTTAGAAGGCATCATGTTAATGTTACTGCTTACCTTTAGAAGGCATCATGTTACTGCTTACCTTTAGAAGGCATCATGTTACTGCTTACCTTTAGAAGGCATCATGTTAATGTTACTGCTTACCTTTAGAAGGCATCATGTTACTGTTACTGCTTACCTTTAGAAGGCATCATGTTACTGCTTACCTTTAGAAGGCATCATGTTACTGCTTACCTTTAGAAGGCATCGTGTTAATGTTACTGCTTACCTTTAGAAGGCATCATGTTAATGTTACTGCTTACCTTTAGAAGGCATCATGTTAATGTTACTGCTTACCTTTAGATGGCATCATGTTAATGTTACTGCTTACCTTTAGAAGGCATCATGTTAATGTTACTGCTTACCTTTAGAAGGCATCATGTTAATGTTACTGCTTACCTTTAGAAGGCATCATGTTACTGTTACTCCTTACCTTTAGAAGGCATCATGTTAATGTTACTGCTTACCTTTAGAAGGCATCATGTTACTGCTTACCTTTAGAAGGCATCATGTTAATGTTACTCCTTACCTTTAGAAGGCATCATGTTAATGTTACTCCTTACCTTTAGAAGGCATCATGTTACTGCTTACCTTTAGAAGGCATCATGTTACTGCTTACCTTTAGATGGCATCATGTTAATGTTACTGCTTACCTTTAGAAGGCATCATGTTAATGTTACTGCTTACCTTTAGAAGGCATCATGTTACTGCTTACCTTTAGAAGGCATCATGTTACTGCTTACCTTTAGAAGGCATCATGTTAATGTTACTGCTTACCTTTAGAAGGCATCATGTTAATGTTACTGCTTACCTTTAGAAGGCATCATGTTAATGTTACTCCTTACCTTTAGAAGGCATCATGTTAATGTTACTCCTTACCTTTAGAAGGCATCATGTTAATGTTACTGCTTACCTTTAGAAGGCATCATGTTACTGCTTACCTTTAGAAGGCATCATGTTAATGTTACTGCTTACCTTTAGAAGGCATCATGTTAATGTTACTGCTTACCTTTAGAAGGCATCATGTTAATGTTACTGCTTACCTTTAGAAGGCATCATGTTACTGCTTACCTTTAGAAGGCATCATGTTACTGCTTACCTTTAGAAGGCATCATGTTAATGTTACTGCTTACCTTTAGAAGGCATCATGTTACTGCTTACCTTTAGAAGGCATCATGTTACTGCTTACCTTTAGAAGGCATCATGTTAATGTTACTGCTTACCTTTAGAAGGCATCATGTTAATGTTACTGCTTACCTTTAGAAGGCATCATGTTAATGTTACTGCTTACATTTAGAAGGCATCATGTTAATGTTACTGCTTACCTTTAGAAGGCATCATACTACTGCTTACCTTTAGAAGGCATCATGTTACTGCTTACCTTTAGAAGGCATCATGTTAATGTTACTGCTTACCTTTAGAAGGCATCATGTTACTGCTTACATTTAGAAGGCATCATGTTAATGTTACTGCTTACCTTTAGAAGGCATAATGTTAATGTTACTCCTTACCTTTAGAAGGCATCATGTTAATGTTACTGCTTACCTTTAGAAGGCATCATGTTAATGTTACTGCTTACCTTTAGAAGGCATCATGTTAATGTTACTGCTTACCTTTAGAAGGCATCATGTTAATGTTACTGCTTACCTTTAGAAGGCATCATGTTACTGTTACTCCTTACCTTTAGAAGGCATCATGTTAATGTTACTGCTTACCTTTAGAAGGCATCATGTTACTGCTTACCTTTAGAAGGCATCATGTTAATGTTACTCCTTACCTTTAGAAGGCATCATGTTAATGTTACTCCTTACCTTTAGAAGGCATCATGTTACTGCTTACCTTTAGAAGGCATCATGTTACTGCTTACCTTTAGATGGCATCATGTTAATGTTACTGCTTACCTTTAGAAGGCATCATGTTAATGTTACTGCTTACCTTTAGAAGGCATCATGTTACTGCTTACCTTTAGAAGGCATCATGTTACTGCTTACCTTTAGAAGGCATCATGTTAATGTTACTGCTTACCTTTAGAAGGCATCATGTTAATGTTACTGCTTACCTTTAGAAGGCATCATTTTAATGTTACTCCTTACCTTTAGAAGGCATCATGTTAATGTTACTCCTTACCTTTAGAAGGCATCATGTTAATGTTACTGCTTACCTTTAGAAGGCATCATGTTACTGCTTACCTTTAGAAGGCATCATGTTAATGTTACTGCTTACCTTTAGAAGGCATCATGTTAATGTTACTGCTTACCTTTAGAAGGCATCATGTTAATGTTACTGCTTACCTTTAGAAGGCATCATGTTACTGCTTACCTTTAGAAGGCATCATGTTACTGCTTACCTTTAGAAGGCATCATGTTAATGTTACTGCTTACCTTTAGAAGGCATCATGTTACTGTTACTGCTTACCTTTAGAAGGCATCATGTTACTGCTTACCTTTAGAAGGCATCATGTTACTGCTTACCTTTAGAAGGCATCGTGTTAATGTTACTGCTTACCTTTAGAAGGCATCATGTTAATGTTACTGCTTACCTTTAGAAGGCATCATGTTAATGTTACTGCTTACCTTTAGATGGCATCATGTTAATGTTACTGCTTACCTTTAGAAGGCATCATGTTAATGTTACTGCTTACCTTTAGAAGGCATCATGTTAATGTTACTGCTTACCTTTAGAAGGCATCATGTTACTGTTACTCCTTACCTTTAGAAGGCATCATGTTAATGTTACTGCTTACCTTTAGAAGGCATCATGTTACTGCTTACCTTTAGAAGGCATCATGTTAATGTTACTCCTTACCTTTAGAAGGCATCATGTTAATGTTACTCCTTACCTTTAGAAGGCATCATGTTACTGCTTACCTTTAGAAGGCATCATGTTACTGCTTACCTTTAGATGGCATCATGTTAATGTTACTGCTTACCTTTAGAAGGCATCATGTTAATGTTACTGCTTACCTTTAGAAGGCATCATGTTACTGCTTACCTTTAGAAGGCATCATGTTACTGCTTACCTTTAGAAGGCATCATGTTAATGTTACTGCTTACCTTTAGAAGGCATCATGTTAATGTTACTGCTTACCTTTAGAAGGCATCATGTTAATGTTACTCCTTACCTTTAGAAGGCATCATGTTAATGTTACTCCTTACCTTTAGAAGGCATCATGTTAATGTTACTGCTTACCTTTAGAAGGCATCATGTTACTGCTTACCTTTAGAAGGCATCATGTTAATGTTACTGCTTACCTTTAGAAGGCATCATGTTAATGTTACTGCTTACCTTTAGAAGGCATCATGTTAATGTTACTGCTTACCTTTAGAAGGCATCATGTTACTGCTTACCTTTAGAAGGCATCATGTTACTGCTTACCTTTAGAAGGCATCATGTTAATGTTACTGCTTACCTTTAGAAGGCATCATGTTACTGCTTACCTTTAGAAGGCATCATGTTACTGCTTACCTTTAGAAGGCATCGTGTTAATGTTACTGCTTACCTTTAGAAGGCATCATGTTAATGTTACTGCTTACCTTTAGAAGGCATCATGTTAATGTTACTGCTTACCTTTAGAAGGCATAATGTTAATGTTACTCCTTACCTTTAGAAGGCATCATGTTAATGTTACTGCTTACCTTTAGAAGGCATCATGTTAATGTTACTGCTTACCTTTAGAAGGCATCATGTTACTGCTTACCTTTAGAAGGCATCATGTTAATGTTACTGCTTACCTTTAGAAGGCATCATGTTAATGTTACTGCTTACCTTTAGAAGGCATCATGTTAATGTTACTGCTTACATTTAGAAGGCATCATGTTAATGTTACTGCTTACCTTTAGAAGGCATCATGTTACTGCTTACCTTTAGAAGGCATCATGTTAATGTTACTGCTTACCTTTAGAAGGCATCATGTTAATGTTACTGCTTACCTTTAGAAGGCATCATGTTAATGTTACTCCTTACCTTTAGAAGGCATCATGTTAATGTTACTGCTTACCTTTAAAAGGCATCATGTTAATGTTACTGCTTACCTTTAGAAGGCATCATGTTAATGTTACTGCTTACCTTTAGAAGGCATCATGTTAATGTTACTCCTTACCTTTAGAAGGCATCATGTTAATGTTACTCCTTACCTTTAGAAGGCATCATGTTAATGTTACTGCTTACCTTTAGAAGGCATCATGTTACTGCTTACCTTTAGATGGCATCATGTTAATGTTACTGCTTACCTTTAGAAGGCATCATGTTAATGTTACTGCTTACCTTTAGAAGGCATCATGTTACTGCTTACCTTTAGAAGGCATCATGTTACTGCTTACCTTTAGAAGGCATCATGTTAATGTTACTGCTTACCTTTAGAAGGCATCATGTTAATGTTACTGCTTACCTTTAGAAGGCATCATGTTAATGTTACTCCTTACCTTTAGAAGGCATCATGTTAATGTTACTCCTTACCTTTAGAAGGCATCATGTTAATGTTACTGCTTACCTTTAGAAGGCATCATGTTACTGCTTACCTTTAGAAGGCATCATGTTAATGTTACTGCTTACCTTTAGAAGGCATCATGTTAATGTTACTGCTTACCTTTAGAAGGCATCATGTTAATGTTACTGCTTACCTTTAGAAGGCATCATGTTACTGCTTACCTTTAGAAGGCATCATGTTACTGCTTACCTTTAGAAGGCATCATGTTAATGTTACTGCTTACCTTTAGAAGGCATCATGTTACTGTTACTGCTTACCTTTAGAAGGCATCATGTTACTGCTTACCTTTAGAAGGCATCATGTTACTGCTTACCTTTAGAAGGCATCGTGTTAATGTTACTGCTTACCTTTAGAAGGCATCATGTTAATGTTACTGCTTACCTTTAGAAGGCATCATGTTAATGTTACTGCTTACCTTTAGATGGCATCATGTTAATGTTACTGCTTACCTTTAGAAGGCATCATGTTAATGTTACTGCTTACCTTTAGAAGGCATCATGTTAATGTTACTGCTTACCTTTAGAAGGCATCATGTTACTGTTACTCCTTACCTTTAGAAGGCATCATGTTAATGTTACTGCTTACCTTTAGAAGGCATCATGTTACTGCTTACCTTTAGAAGGCATCATGTTAATGTTACTCCTTACCTTTAGAAGGCATCATGTTAATGTTACTCCTTACCTTTAGAAGGCATCATGTTACTGCTTACCTTTAGAAGGCATCATGTTACTGCTTACCTTTAGATGGCATCATGTTAATGTTACTGCTTACCTTTAGAAGGCATCATGTTAATGTTACTGCTTACCTTTAGAAGGCATCATGTTACTGCTTACCTTTAGAAGGCATCATGTTACTGCTTACCTTTAGAAGGCATCATGTTAATGTTACTGCTTACCTTTAGAAGGCATCATGTTAATGTTACTGCTTACCTTTAGAAGGCATCATGTTAATGTTACTCCTTACCTTTAGAAGGCATCATGTTAATGTTACTCCTTACCTTTAGAAGGCATCATGTTAATGTTACTGCTTACCTTTAGAAGGCATCATGTTACTGCTTACCTTTAGAAGGCATCATGTTAATGTTACTGCTTACCTTTAGAAGGCATCATGTTAATGTTACTGCTTACCTTTAGAAGGCATCATGTTAATGTTACTGCTTACCTTTAGAAGGCATCATGTTACTGCTTACCTTTAGAAGGCATCATGTTACTGCTTACCTTTAGAAGGCATCATGTTAATGTTACTGCTTACCTTTAGAAGGCATCATGTTACTGCTTACCTTTAGAAGGCATCATGTTACTGCTTACCTTTAGAAGGCATCATGTTAATGTTACTGCTTACCTTTAGAAGGCATCATGTTAATGTTACTGCTTACCTTTAGAAGGCATCATGTTAATGTTACTGCTTACATTTAGAAGGCATCATGTTAATGTTACTGCTTACCTTTAGAAGGCATCATACTACTGCTTACCTTTAGAAGGCATCATGTTACTGCTTACCTTTAGAAGGCATCATGTTAATGTTACTGCTTACCTTTAGAAGGCATCATGTTACTGCTTACATTTAGAAGGCATCATGTTAATGTTACTGCTTACCTTTAGAAGGCATAATGTTAATGTTACTCCTTACCTTTAGAAGGCATCATGTTAATGTTACTGCTTACCTTTAGAAGGCATCATGTTAATGTTACTGCTTACCTTTAGAAGGCATCATGTTACTGCTTACCTTTAGAAGGCATCATGTTAATGTTACTGCTTACCTTTAGAAGGCATCATGTTAATGTTACTGCTTACCTTTAGAAGGCATCATGTTAATGTTACTGCTTACATTTAGAAGGCATCATGTTAATGTTACTGCTTACCTTTAGAAGGCATCATGTTACTGCTTACCTTTAGAAGGCATCATGTTAATGTTACTGCTTACCTTTAGAAGGCATCATGTTAATGTTACTGCTTACCTTTAGAAGGCATCATGTTAATGTTACTCCTTACCTTTAGAAGGCATCATGTTAATGTTACTGCTTACCTTTAAAAGGCATCATGTTAATGTTACTGCTTACCTTTAGAAGGCATCATGTTAATGTTACTGCTTACCTTTAGAAGGCATCATGTTAATGTTACTCCTTACCTTTAGAAGGCATCATGTTAATGTTACTCCTTACCTTTAGAAGGCATCATGTTAATGTTACTGCTTACCTTTAGAAGGCATCATGTTACTGCTTACCTTTAGAAGGCATCATGTTACTGCTTACCTTTAGAAGGCATCATGTTAATGTTACTGCTTACCTTTAGAAGGCATCATGTTAATGTTACTGCTTACCTTTAGAAGGCATCATGTTAATGTTACTGCTTACCTTTAGAAGGCATCATGTTAATGTTACTGCTTACCTTTAGAAGGCATCATGTTAATGTTACTCCTTACCTTTAGAAGGCATCATGTTAATGTTACTGCTTACCTTTAGAAGGCATCATGTTAATGTTACTGCTTACCTTTAGAAGGCATCATGTTAATGTTACTGTTTACCTTTAGAAGACATCATGTTAATGTTACTGCTTACCTTTAGAAGGCATCATGTTAATGTTACTGCTTACCTTTAGAAGGCATCATACTACTGCTTACCTTTAGAAGGCATCATGTTACTGCTTACCTTTAGAAGGCATCATGTTAATGTTACTGCTTACCTTTAGAAGGCATCATGTTACTGCTTACATTTAGAAGGCATCATGTTAATGTTACTGCTTACCTTTAGAAGGCATCATGTTACTGCTTACCTTTAGAAGGCATCATGTTAATGTTACTGCTTACCTTTAGAAGGCATCATGTTAATGTTACTGCTTACCTTTAGAAGGCATCATGTTAATGTTACTCCTTACCTTTAGAAGGCATCATGTTACTGCTTACCTTTAGATGGCATCATGTTACTGCTTACCATTAGAAGGCATCATGTTAATGTTACTGCTTACCTTTAGAAGGCATCATGTTAATGTTACTCCTTACCTTTAGAAGGCATCATGTTAATGTTACTCCTTACCTTTAGAAGGCATCATGTTAATGTTACTGCTTACCTTTAGAAGGCATCATGTTACTGCTTACCTTTAGATGGCATCATGTTACTGCTTACCTTTAGAAGGCATCATGTTAATGTTACTGCTTACCTTTAGAAGGCATCATGTTAATGTTACTGCTTACCTTTAGAAGGCATCATGTTAATGTTACTGCTTACCTTTAGAAGGCATCATGTTACTGTTACTGCTTACCTTTAGAAGGCATCATGTTAATGTTACTGCTTACCTTTAGAAGGCATCATGTTAATGTTACTGCTTACCTTTAGAAGGCATCATGTTAATGTTACTCCTTACCTTTAGAAGGCATCATGTTACTGCTTACCTTTAGAAGGCATCATGTTAATGTTACTGCTTACCTTTAGAAGGCATCATGTTACTGCTTACCTTTAGAAGGCATCATGTTAATGTTACTGCTTACCTTTAGAAGGCATCATGTTACTGCTTACCTTTAGAAGGCATCATGTTAATGTTACTGCTTACCTTTAGAAGGCATCATGTTACTGCTTACCTTTAGAAGGCATCATGTTAATGTTACTGCTTACCTTTAGAAGGCATCATGTTACTGCTTACCTTTAGAAGGCATCATGTTAATGTTACTCCTTACCTTTAGAAGGCATCATGTTAATGTTACTGCTTACCTTTAGAAGGCATCATGTTAATGTTACTGCTTACCTTTAGAAGGCATCATGTTAATGTTACTGCTTACCTTTAGAAGGCATCATGTTAATGTTACTGCTTACCTTTAGAAGGCATCATGTTAATGTTACTGCTTACCTTTAGAAGGCATCATGTTACTGTTACTCCTTACCTTTAGAAGGCATCATGTTAATGTTACTGCTTACCTTTAGAAGGCATCATGTTACTGCTTACCTTTAGAAGGCATCATGTTAATGTTACTGCTTACCTTTAGAAGGCATCATGTTAATGTTACTCCTTACCTTTAGAAGGCATCATGTTAATGTTACTGCTTACCTTTAGAAGGCATCATGTTAATGTTACTCCTTACCTTTAGAAGGCATCATGTTAATGTTACTGCTTACCTTTAGAAGGCATCATGATAATGTTACTGCTTACCTTTAGAAGGCATCATGTTAATGTTACTGCTTACCTTTAGAAGGCATCATGTTAATGTTACTCCTTACCTTTAGAAGGCATCATGTTAATGTTACTGCTTACCTTTAGAAGGCATCATGTTAATGTTACTGCTTACCTTTAGAAGGCATCATGTTACTGTTACTCCTTACCTTTAGAAGGCATCATGTTAATGTTACTGCTTACCTTTAGATGGCATCATGTTACTGCTTACCTTTAGAAGGCATCATGTTAATGTTACTGCTTACCTTTAGAAGGCATCATGTTAATGTTACTGCTTACCTTTAGAAGGCATCATGTTAATGTTACTGCTTACCTTTAGAAGGCATCATGTTACTGCTTACCTTTAGAAGGCATCATGTTACTGCTTACCTTTAGAAGGCATCATGTTAATGTTACTGCTTACCTTTAGAAGGCATCATGTTACTGCTTACCTTTAGAAGGCATCATGTTACTGCTTACCTTTAGAAGGCATCGTGTTAATGTTACTGCTTACCTTTAGAAGGCATCATGTTAATGTTACTGCTTACCTTTAGAAGGCATCATGTTAATGTTACTGCTTACCTTTAGAAGGCATAATGTTAATGTTACTCCTTACCTTTAGAAGGCATCATGTTAATGTTACTGCTTACCTTTAGAAGGCATCATGTTAATGTTACTGCTTACCTTTAGAAGGCATCATGTTACTGCTTACCTTTAGAAGGCATCATGTTAATGTTACTGCTTACCTTTAGAAGGCATCATGTTAATGTTACTGCTTACCTTTAGAAGGCATCATGTTAATGTTACTGCTTACATTTAGAAGGCATCATGTTAATGTTACTGCTTACCTTTAGAAGGCATCATGTTACTGCTTACCTTTAGAAGGCATCATGTTAATGTTACTGCTTACCTTTAGAAGGCATCATGTTAATGTTACTGCTTACCTTTAGAAGGCATCATGTTAATGTTACTCCTTACCTTTAGAAGGCATCATGTTAATGTTACTGCTTACCTTTAAAAGGCATCATGTTAATGTTACTGCTTACCTTTAGAAGGCATCATGTTAATGTTACTGCTTACCTTTAGAAGGCATCATGTTAATGTTACTCCTTACCTTTAGAAGGCATCATGTTAATGTTACTCCTTACCTTTAGAAGGCATCATGTTAATGTTACTGCTTACCTTTAGAAGGCATCATGTTACTGCTTACCTTTAGAAGGCATCATGTTACTGCTTACCTTTAGAAGGCATCATGTTAATGTTACTGCTTACCTTTAGAAGGCATCATGTTAATGTTACTGCTTACCTTTAGAAGGCATCATGTTAATGTTACTGCTTACCTTTAGAAGGCATCATGTTAATGTTACTGCTTACCTTTAGAAGGCATCATGTTAATGTTACTCCTTACCTTTAGAAGGCATCATGTTAATGTTACTGCTTACCTTTAGAAGGCATCATGTTAATGTTACTGCTTACCTTTAGAAGGCATCATGTTAATGTTACTGTTTACCTTTAGAAGACATCATGTTAATGTTACTGCTTACCTTTAGAAGGCATCATGTTAATGTTACTGCTTACCTTTAGAAGGCATCATACTACTGCTTACCTTTAGAAGGCATCATGTTACTGCTTACCTTTAGAAGGCATCATGTTAATGTTACTGCTTACCTTTAGAAGGCATCATGTTACTGCTTACATTTAGAAGGCATCATGTTAATGTTACTGCTTACCTTTAGAAGGCATCATGTTACTGCTTACCTTTAGAAGGCATCATGTTAATGTTACTGCTTACCTTTAGAAGGCATCATGTTAATGTTACTGCTTACCTTTAGAAGGCATCATGTTAATGTTACTCCTTACCTTTAGAAGGCATCATGTTACTGCTTACCTTTAGATGGCATCATGTTACTGCTTACCTTTAGAAGGCATCATGTTAATGTTACTGCTTACCTTTAGAAGGCATCATGTTAATGTTACTCCTTACCTTTAGAAGGCATAATGTTAATGTTACTCCTTACCTTTAGAAGGCATCATGTTAATGTTACTGCTTACCTTTAGAAGGCATCATGTTACTGCTTACCTTTAGATGGCATCATGTTACTGCTTACCTTTAGAAGGCATCATGTTAATGTTACTGCTTACCTTTAGAAGGCATCATGTTAATGTTACTGCTTACCTTTAGAAGGCATCATGTTAATGTTACTGCTTACCTTTAGAAGGCATCATGTTACTGTTACTGCTTACCTTTAGAAGGCATCATGTTAATGTTACTGCTTACCTTTAGAAGGCATCATGTTACTGTTACTGCTTACCTTTAGAAGGCATCATGTTAATGTTACTGCTTACCTTTAGAAGGCATCATGTTAATGTTACTCCTTACCTTTAGAAGGCATCATGTTACTGCTTACCTTTAGAAGGCATCATGTTAATGTTACTGCTTACCTTTAGAAGGCATCATGTTACTGCTTACCTTTAGAAGGCATCATGTTACTGCTTACCTTTAGAAGGCATCATGTTACTGCTTACCTTTAGAAGGCATCATGTTAATGTTACTCCTTACCTTTAGAAGGCATCATGTTACTGCTTACCTTTAGAAGGCATCATGTTAATGTTACTGCTTACCTTTAGAAGGCATCATGTTAATGTTACTGCTTACCTTTAGAAGGCATCATGTTACTGCTTACCTTTAGAAGGCATCATGTTAATGTTACTCCTTACCTTTAGAAGGCATCATGTTACTGCTTACCTTTAGAAGGCATCATGTTAATGTTACTGCTTACCTTTAGAAGGCATCATGTTAATGTTACTGCTTACCTTTAGAAGGCATCATGTTAATGTTACTGCTTACCTTTAGAAGGCATCATGTTAATGTTACTGCTTACCTTTAGAAGGCATCATGTTACTGTTACTCCTTACCTTTAGAAGGCATCATGTTAATGTTACTGCTTACCTTTAGAAGGCATCATGTTACTGCTTACCTTTAGAAGGCATCATGTTAATGTTACTGCTTACCTTTAGAAGGCATCATGTTAATGTTACTCCTTACCTTTAGAAGGCATCATGTTAATGTTACTGCTTACCTTTAGAAGGCATCATGTTAATGTTACTCCTTACCTTTAGAAGGCATCATGTTAATGTTACTGCTTACCTTTAGAAGGCATCATGATAATGTTACTGCTTACCTTTAGAAGGCATCATGTTAATGTTACTGCTTACCTTTAGAAGGCATCATGTTAATGTTACTCCTTACCTTTAGAAGGCATCATGTTAATGTTACTGCTTACCTTTAGAAGGCATCATGTTAATGTTACTGCTTACCTTTAGAAGGCATCATGTTACTGCTTACCTTTAGAAGGCATCATGTTAATGTTACTGCTTACCTTTAGATGGCATCATGTTACTGCTTACCTTTAGAAGGCATCATGTTAATGTTACTGCTTACCTTTAGAAGGCATCATGTTAATGTTACTGCTTACCTTTAGAAGGCATCATGTTAATGTTACTGCTTACCTTTAGAAGGCATCATGTTACTGCTTACCTTTAGAAGGCATCATGTTAATGTTACTCCTTACCTTTAGAAGGCATCATGTTAATGTTACTCCTTACCTTTAGAAGGCATCATGTTATGTTCATGTTACTGCTTACCTTTAGAAGGCATCATGTTAATGTTACTGCTTACCTTTAGAAGGCATCATGTTACTGCTTACCTTTAGAAGGCATCATGTTAATGTTACTGCTTACCTTTAGAAGGCATCATGTTAATGTTACTGCTTACCTTTAGAAGGCATCATGTTACTGCTTACCTTTAGAAGGCATCATGTTAATGTTACTGCTTACCTTTAGAAGGCATCATGTTAATGTTACTCCTTACCTTTAGAAGGCATCATGTTACTTCTTACCTTTAGAAGGCATCATGTTAATGTTACTCCTTACCTTTAGAAGGCGTCATGTTAATGTTACTCCTTACCTTTAGAAGGCATCATGTTACTGCTTACCTTTAGAAGGCATCATGTTAATGTTACTGCTTACCTTTAGAAGGCATCATGTTACTGCTTACCTTTAGAAGGCATCATGTTAATGTTACTGCTTACCTTTAGAAGGCATCATGTTAATGTTACTGCTTACCTTTAGAAGGCATCATGTTACTGCTTACCTTTAGAAGGCATCATGTTAATGTTACTGCTTACCTTTAGAAGGCATCATGTTAATGTTACTGCTTACCTTTAGAAGGCATCATGTTAGTGCTTACCTTTAGAAGGCATCATGTTAATGTTACTGCTTACCTTTAGAAGGCACCATGTTAATGTTACTGCTTACCTTTAGAAGGCATCATGTTACTGCTTACATTTAGAAGGCATCATGTTAATGTTACTGCTTACCTTTAGAAGGCATCATGTTAATGTTACTCCTTACCTTTAGAAGGCATCATGTTACTGCTTACCTTTAGAAGGCATCATGTTAATGTTACTGCTTACCTTTAGAAGGCATCATGTTAATGTTACTGCTTACCTTTAGAAGGCATCATGTTAATGTTACTGCTTACCTTTAGAAGGCATCATGTTACTGCTTACATTTAGAAGGCATCATGTTAATGTTACTGCTTACCTTTAGAAGGCATCATGTTAATGTTACTGCTTACCTTTAGAAGGCATCATGTTACTGCTTACCTTTAGAAGGCATCATGTTACTGCTTACCTTTAGAAGGCATCATGTTAATGTTACTGCTTACCTTTAGAAGGCATCATGTTACTGCTTACCTTTAGAAGGCATCATGTTAATGTTACTGCTTACCTTTAGAAGACATCATGTTAATGTTACTGCTTACCTTTAGAAGGCATCATGTTACTGCTTACCTTTAGAAGGCATCGTGTTAATGTTACTGCTTACCTTTAGAAGGCATCATGTTAATGTTACTGCTTACCATTAGATGGCATCATGTTACTGCTTACCTTTAGAAGGCATCATGTTAATGTTACTCCTTACCTTTAGAAGGCATCATGTTAATGTTACTGCTTACCTTTAGAAGACATCATGTTAATGTTACTGCTTACCTTTAGAAGGCATCATGTTAATGTTACTGCTTACCTTTAGAAGGCATCATGTTAATGTTACTGCTTACCTTTAGAAGGCATCATGTTAATGTTACTGCTTACCTTTAGAAGGCATCATGTTAATGTTACTCCTTACCTTTAGAAGGCATCATGTTAATGTTACTCCTTACCTTTAGAAGGCATCATGTTACTGCTTACCTTTAGAAGGCATCATGTTAATGTTACTGCTTACCTTTAGAAGGCATCATGTTAATGTTACTCCTTACCTTTAGAAGGCATCATGTTAATGTTACTCCTTACCTTTAGAAGGCATCATGTTACTGCTTACCTTTAGAAGGCATCATGTTAATGTTACTGCTTACCTTTAGAAGGCATCATGTTACTGCTTACCTTTAGAAGGCATCATGTTAATGTTACTGCTTACCTTTAGAAGGCATCATGTTAATGTTACTGCTTACCTTTAGAAGGCATCATGTTACTGCTTACCTTTAGAAGGCATCATGTTAATGTTACTGCTTACCTTTAGAAGGCATCATGTTAATGTTACTGCTTACCTTTAGAAGGCATCATGTTAGTGCTTACCTTTAGAAGGCATCATGTTAATGTTACTGCTTACCTTTAGAAGGCACCATGTTAATGTTACTGCTTACCTTTAGAAGGCATCATGTTACTGCTTACATTTAGAAGGCATCATGTTAATGTCACTGCTTACCTTTAGAAGGCATCATGTTAATGTTACTCCTTACCTTTAGAAGGCATCATGTTAATGTTACTCCTTACCTTTAGAAGGCATCATGTTACTGCTTACCTTTAGAAGGCATCATGTTAATGTTACTGCTTACCTTTAGAAGGCATCATGTTAATGTTACTGCTTACCTTTAGAAGGCATCATGTTAATGTTACTGCTTACCTTTAGAAGGCATCATGTTACTGCTTACCTTTAGAAGGCATCATGTTACTGCTTACCTTTAGAAGGCATCATGTTAATGTTACTGCTTACCTTTAGAAGGCATCATGTTACTGCTTACCTTTAGAAGGCATAATGTTAATGTTACTGCTTACCTTTAGAAGACATCATGTTAATGTTACTGCTTACCTTTAGAAGGCATCATGTTACTGCTTACCTTTAGAAGGCATCATGTTAATGTTACTGCTTACCTTTAGAAGGCATCATGTTAATGTTACTGCTTACCTTTAGATGGCATCATGTTACTGCTTACCTTTAGAAGGCATCATGTTAATGTTACTGCTTACCTTTAGAAGGCATCATGTTACTGCTTACCTTTAGAAGGCATCATGTTAATGTTACTGCTTACCTTTAGAAGGCATCATGTTAATGTTACTGCTTACCTTTAGAAGGCATCATGTTACTGCTTACCTTTAGAAGGCATCATGTTAATGTTACTGCTTACCTTTAGAAGGCATCATGTTAATGTTACTGCTTACCTTTAGAAGGCATCATGTTAGTGCTTACCTTTAGAAGGCATCATGTTAATGTTACTGCTTACCTTTAGAAGGCACCATGTTAATGTTACTGCTTACCTTTAGAAGGCATCATGTTACTGCTTACATTTAGAAGGCATCATGTTAATGTTACTGCTTACCTTTAGAAGGCATCATGTTAATGTTACTCCTTACCTTTAGAAGGCATCATGTTACTGCTTACCTTTAGAAGGCATCATGTTAATGTTACTGCTTACCTTTAGAAGGCATCATGTTAATGTTACTGCTTACCTTTAGAAGGCATCATGTTAATGTTACTGCTTACCTTTAGAAGGCATCATGTTAATGTTACTGCTTACCTTTAGAAGGCATCATGTTACTGCTTACCTTTAGAAGGCATCATGTTACTGCTTACCTTTAGAAGGCATCATGTTAATGTTACTGCTTACCTTTAGAAGGCATCATGTTACTGCTTACCTTTAGAAGGCATCATGTTAATGTTACTGCTTACCTTTAGAAGACATCATGTTAATGTTACTGCTTACCTTTAGAAGGCATCATGTTACTGCTTACCTTTAGAAGGCATCATGTTAATGTTACTGCTTACCTTTAGAAGGCATCATGTTAATGTTACTGCTTACCTTTAGATGGCATCATGTTACTGCTTACCTTTAGAAGGCATCATGTTAATGTTACTCCTTACCTTTAGAAGGCATCATGTTAATGTTACTGCTTACCTTTAGAAGACATCATGTTAATGTTACTGCTTACCTTTAGAAGGCATCATGTTAATGTTACTGCTTACCTTTAGAAGGCATCATGTTAATGTTACTGCTTACCTTTAGAAGGCATCATGTTAATGTTACTGCTTACCTTTAGAAGGCATCATGTTAATGTTACTCCTTACCTTTAGAAGGCATCATGTTACTGCTTACCTTTAGAAGGCATCATGTTAATGTTACTCCTTACCTTTAGAAGGCATCATGTTACTGCTTACCTTTAGAAGGCATCATGTTAATGTTACTGCTTACCTTTAGAAGGCATCATGTTAATGTTACTGCTTACCTTTAGAAGGCATCATGTTACTGCTTACCTTTAGAAGGCATCATGTTAATGTTACTGCTTACCTTTAGAAGGCATCATGTTAATGTTACTGCTTACCTTTAGAAGGCATCATGTTAGTGCTTACCTTTAGAAGGCATCATGTTAATGTTACTGCTTACCTTTAGAAGGCACCATGTTAATGTTACTGCTTACCTTTAGAAGGCATCATGTTACTGCTTACATTTAGAAGGCATCATGTTAATGTTACTGCTTACCTTTAGAAGGCATCATGTTAATGTTACTCCTTACCTTTAGAAGGCATCATGTTACTGCTTACCTTTAGAAGGCATCATGTTAATGTTACTGCTTACCTTTAGAAGGCATCATGTTAATGTTACTGCTTACCTTTAGAAGGCATCATGTTAATGTTACTGCTTACCTTTAGAAGGCATCATGTTAATGTTACTGCTTACCTTTAGAAGGCATCATGTTACTGCTTACCTTTAGAAGGCATCATGTTACTGCTTACCTTTAGAAGGCATCATGTTAATGTTACTGCTTACCTTTAGAAGGCATCATGTTACTGCTTACCTTTAGAAGGCATCATGTTAATGTTACTGCTTACCTTTAGAAGACATCATGTTAATGTTACTGCTTACCTTTAGAAGGCATCATGTTACTGCTTACCTTTAGAAGGCATCATGTTAATGTTACTGCTTACCTTTAGAAGGCATCATGTTAATGTTACTGCTTACCTTTAGATGGCATCATGTTACTGCTTACCTTTAGAAGGCATCATGTTAATGTTACTCCTTACCTTTAGAAGGCATCATGTTAATGTTACTGCTTACCTTTAGAAGACATCATGTTAATGTTACTGCTTACCTTTAGAAGGCATCATGTTAATGTTACTGCTTACCTTTAGAAGGCATCATGTTAATGTTACTGCTTACCTTTAGAAGGCATCATGTTAATGTTACTGCTTACCTTTAGAAGGCATCATGTTAATGTTACTCCTTACCTTTAGAAGGCATCATGTTACTGCTTACCTTTAGAAGGCATCATGTTAATGTTACTCCTTACCTTTAGAAGGCATCATGTTACTGCTTACCTTTAGAAGGCATCATGTTAATGTTACTGCTTACCTTTAGAAGGCATCATGTTAATGTTACTCCTTACCTTTAGAATGCATCATGTTAATGTTACTCCTTACCTTTAGAAGGCATCATGTTACTGCTTACCTTTAGAAGGCATCATGTTAATGTTACTGCTTACCTTTAGAAGGCATCATGTTAATGTTACTCCTTACCTTTAGAAGGCATCATGTTACTGCTTACCTTTAGAAGGCATCATGTTAATGTTACTGCTTACCTTTAGAAGGCATCATGTTAATGTTACTGCTTACCTTTAGATGGCATCATGTTAATGTTACTCCTTACCTTTAGAAGGCATCATGTTACTGCTTACCTTTAGAAGGCATCATGTTAATGTTACTCCTTACCTTTAGAAGGCATCATGATAATGTTACTGCTTACCTTTAGAAGGCATCATGTTAATGTTACTCCTTACCTTTAGAAGGCATCATGTTAATGTTACTGCTTACCTTTAGAAGGCATCATGTTAATGTTACTGCTTACCTTTAGAAGGCATCATGTTACTGCTTACCTTTAGAAGGCATCATGTTAATGTTACTGCTTACCTTTAGAAGGCATCATGTTAATGTTAATGCTTACCTTTAGAAGGCATCATGTTACTGCTTACCTTTAGAAGGCATCATGTTAATGTTACTGCTTACCTTTAGAAGGCATCATGTTAATGTTACTGCTTACCTTTAGAAGGCATCATGTTACTGCTTACCTTTAGAAGGCATCATGTTAATGTTACTCCTTACCTTTAGAAGGCATCATGTTAATGTTACTCCTTACCTTTAGAAGGCATCATGTTACTGCTTACCTTTAGAAGGCATCATGTTAATGTTACTGCTTACCTTTAGAAGGCATCATGTTAATGTTACTGCTTACCTTTAGAAGGCATCATGTTAATGTTACTGCTTACCTTTAGAAGGCATCATGTTAATGTTACTGCTTACCTTTAGAAGGCATCATGTTACTGCTTACCTTTAGAAGGCATCATGTTACTGTTACTGCTTACCTTTAGAAGGCATCATGTTACTGCTTACCTTTAGAAGGCATCATGTTACTGTTACTGCTTACCTTTAGAAGGCATCATGTTAATGTTACTGCTTACCTTTAGAAGGCATCATGTTAATGTTACTGCTTACCTTTAGAAGGCATCATGTTACTGTTACTGCTTACCTTTAGAAGGCATCATGTTAATGTTACTCCTTACCTTTAGAAGGCATCACGTTAATGTTACTCCTTACCTTTAGAAGGCATCATGTTAATGTTACTCCTTACCTTTAGAAGGCATCATGTTACTTCTTACCTTTAGAAGGCATCATGTTAATGTTACTCCTTACCTTTAGAAGGCATCATGTTACTGCTTACCTTTAGAAGGCATCATGTTAACGTTACTGCTTACCTTTAGAAGGCATCATGTTACTGCTTACCTTTAGAAGGCATCATGTTACTGCTTACCTTTAGAAGGCATCATGTTAATGTTACTGCTTACCTTTAGAAGGCATCATGTTAATGTTACTGCTTACCTTTAGAAGGCATCATGTTAATGTTACTCCTTACCTTTAGAAGGCTTCATGTTAATGTTACTGCTTACCTTTAGAAGGCATCATGTTAATGTTACTGCTTACCTTTAGAAGGCATCATGTTAATGTTACTGCTTACCTTTAGAAGGCATCATGTTACTGCTTACCTTTAGAAGGCATCATGTTAATGTTACTCCTTACCTTTAGAAGGCATCATGTTAATGTTACTGCTTACCTTTAGAAGGCATCATGTTAATGTTACTCCTTACCTTTAGAAGGCATCATGTTACTGCTTACCTTTAGAAGGCATCATGTTAATGTTACTCCTTACCTTTAGAAGGCATCATGATAATGTTACTGCTTACCTTTAGAAGGCATCATGTTAATGTTACTCCTTACCTTTAGAAGGCATCATGTTAATGTTACTGCTTACCTTTAGAAGGCATCATGTTAATGTTACTGATTACCTTTAGAAGGCATCATGTTACTGCTTACCTTTAGAAGGCATCATGTTAATGTTACTGCTTACCTTTAGAAGGCATCATGTTAATGTTACTGCTTACCTTTAGAAGGCATCATGTTACTGCTTACCTTTAGAAGGCATCATGTTAATGTTACTGCTTACCTTTAGAAGGCATCATGTTAATGTTACTGCTTACCTTTAGAAGGCATCATGTTACTGCTTACCTTTAGAAGGCATCATGTTAATGTTACTCCTTACCTTTAGAAGGCATCATGTTAATGTTACTCCTTACCTTTAGAAGGCATCATGTTACTGCTTACCTTTAGAAGGCATCATGTTAATGTTACTGCTTACCTTTAGAAGGCATCATGTTAATGTTACTGCTTACCTTTAGAAGGCATCATGTTAATGTTACTGCTTACCTTTAGAAGGCATCATGTTAATGTTACTGCTTACCTTTAGAAGGCATCATGTTACTGCTTACCTTTAGAAGGCATCATGTTACTGTTACTGCTTACCTTTAGAAGGCATCATGTTAATGTTACTGCTTACCTTTAGAAGGCATCATGTTACTGTTACTGCTTACCTTTAGAAGGCATCATGTTAATGTTACTCCTTACCTTTAGAAGGCATCACGTTAATGTTACTCCTTACCTTTAGAAGGCATCATGTTAATGTTACTCCTTACCTTTAGAAGGCATCATGTTACTTCTTACCTTTAGAAGGCATCATGTTAATGTTACTCCTTACCTTTAGAAGGCATCATGTTAATGTTACTCCTTACCTTTAGAAGGCATCATGTTACTGCTTACCTTTAGAAGGCATCATGTTAATGTTACTGCTTACCTTTAGAAGGCATCATGTTACTGCTTACCTTTAGAAGGCATCATGTTAATGTTACTGCTTACCTTTAGAAGGCATCATGTTAATGTTACTGCTTACCTTTAGAAGGCATCATGTTACTGCTTACCTTTAGAAGGCATCATGTTAATGTTACTGCTTACCTTTAGAAGGCATCATGTTAATGTTACTGCTTACCTTTAGAAGGCATCATGTTAGTGCTTACCTTTAGAAGGCATCATGTTAATGTTACTGCTTACCTTTAGAAGGCACCATGTTAATGTTACTGCTTACCTTTAGAAGGCATCATGTTACTGCTTACATTTAGAAGGCATCATGTTAATGTTACTGCTTACCTTTAGAAGGCATCATGTTAATGTTACTCCTTACCTTTAGAAGGCATCATGTTACTGCTTACCTTTAGAAGGCATCATGTTAATGTTACTGCTTACCTTTAGAAGGCATCATGTTAATGTTACTGCTTACCTTTAGAAGGCATCATGTTAATGTTACTGCTTACCTTTAGAAGGCATCATGTTAATGTTACTGCTTACCTTTAGAAGGCATCATGTTACTGCTTACCTTTAGAAGGCATCATGTTACTCCTTACCTTTAGAAGGCATCATGTTAATGTTACTGCTTACCTTTAGAAGACATCATGTTAATGTTACTGCTTACCTTTAGAAGGCATCATGTTAATGTTACTGCTTACCTTTAGAAGGCATCATGTTAATGTTACTGCTTACCTTTAGAAGGCATCATGTTAATGTTACTGCTTACCTTTAGAAGGCATCATGTTAATGTTACTCCTTACCTTTAGAAGGCATCATGTTAATGTTACTCCTTACCTTTAGAAGGCATCATGTTACTGCTTACCTTTAGAAGGCATCATGTTAATGTTACTGCTTACCTTTAGAAGGCATCATGTTAATGTTACTCCTTACCTTTAGAAGGCATCATGTTAATGTTACTCCTTACCTTTAGAAGGCATCATGTTACTGCTTACCTTTAGAAGGCATCATGTTAATGTTACTGCTTACCTTTAGAAGGCATCATGTTAATGTTACTCCTTACCTTTAGAAGGCATCATGTTACTGCTTACCTTTAGAAGGCATCATGTTAATGTTACTGCTTACCTTAAGAAGGCATCATGTTAATGTTACTGCTTACCTTTAGATGGCATCATGTTAATGTTACTCCTTACCTTTAGAAGGCATCATGTTAATGTTACTGCTTACCTTTAGAAGGCATCATGTTAATGTTACTGCTTACCTTTAGAAGGCATCATGTTAATGTTACTGCTTACCTTTAGATGGCATCATGTTACTGCTTACCTTTAGAAGGCATCATGTTAATGTTACTGCTTACCTTTAGAAGGCATCATGTTACTGCTTACCTTTAGAAGGCATCATGGTACTGCTTACCTTTAGAAGGCATCATGTTAATGTTACTGCTTACCTTTAGAAGGCATCATGTTAATGTTACTGCTTACCTTTAGAAGGCATCATGTTAATGTTACTCTTTACCTTTAGAAGGCTTCATGTTAATGTTACTGCTTACCTTTAGAAGGCATCATGTTAATGTTACTGCTTACCTTTAGAAGGCATCATGTTAATGTTACTGCTTACCTTTAGAAGGCATCATGTTACTGCTTACCTTTAGAAGGCATCATGTTAATGTTACTCCTTACCTTTAGAAGGCATCATGTTAATGTTACTGCTTACCTTTAGAAGGCATCATGTTAATGTTACTCCTTACCTTTAGAAGGCATCATGTTACTGCTTACCTTTAGAAGGCATCATGTTAATGTTACTCCTTACCTTTAGAAGGCATCATGATAATGTTACTGCTTACCTTTAGAAGGCATCATGTTAATGTTACTCCTTACCTTTAGAAGGCATCATGTTAATGTTACTGCTTACCTTTAGAAGGCATCATGTTAATGTTACTGCTTACCTTTAGAAGGCATCATGTTACTGCTTACCTTTAGAAGGCATCATGTTAATGTTACTGCTTACCTTTAGAAGGCATCATGTTAATGTTACTGCTTACCTTTAGAAGGCATCATGTTACTGCTTACCTTTAGAAGGCATCATGTTAATGTTACTGCTTACCTTTAGAAGGCATCATGTTAATGTTACTGCTTACCTTTAGAAGGCATCATGTTAATGTTACTGCTTACCTTTAGAAGGCATCATGTTACTGCTTACCTTTAGAAGGCATCATGTTACTGCTTACCTTTAGAAGGCATCATGTTAATGTTACTGCTTACCTTTAGAAGGCATCATGTTAATGTTACTGCTTACCTTTAGAAGGCATCATGTTAATGTTACTGCTTACCTTTAGAAGGCATCATGTTAATGTTACTGCTTACCTTTAGAAGGCATCATGTTAATGTTACTGCTTACCTTTAGAAGGCATCATGTTAATGTTACTGCTTACCTTTAGAAGGCATCATGTTACTGCTTACCTTTAGAAGGCATCATGTTAATGTTACTGCTTACCTTTAGAAGGCATCATGTTAATGTTACTGCTTACCTTTAGAAGGCATCATGTTACTGCTTACCTTTAGAAGGCATCATGTTAATGTTACTGCTTACCTTTAGAAGGCATCATGTTAATGTTACTGCTTACCTTTAGAAGGCATCATGTTAGTGCTTACCTTTAGAAGGCATCATGTTAATGTTACTGCTTACCTTTAGAAGGCACCATGTTAATGTTACTGCTTACCTTTAGAAGGCATCATGTTAATGTTACTGCTTACCTTTAGAAGGCATCATGTTAATGTTACAGCTTACCTTTAGAAGGCATCATGTTAATGTTACTGCTTACCTTTAGAAGGCATCATGTTACTGCTTACCTTTAGAAGGCATCATGTTAATGTTACTGCTTACCTTTAGAAGGCATCATGTTAATGTTACTGCTTACCTTTAGAAGGCATCATGTTAATGTTACTGCTTACCTTTAGAAGGCATCATGTTAATGTTACTGCTTACCTTTAGAAGGCATCATGTTACTGCTTACCTTTAGAAGGCATCATGTTAATGTTACTGCTTACCTTTAGAAGGCATCATGTTAATGTTACTGCTTACCTTTAGAAGGCATCATGTTACTGCTTACCTTTAGAAGGCATCATGTTAATGTTACTGCTTACCTTTAGAAGGCATCATGTTAATGTTACTGCTTACCTTTAGAAGGCATCATGTTACTGCTTACCTTTAGAAGGCATCATGTTAATGTTACTGCTTACCTTTAGAAGGCATCATGTTAATGTTACTGCTTACCTTTAGATGGCATCATGTTACTGCTTACCTTTAGAAGGCATCATGTTAATGTTACTCCTTACCTTTAGAAGGCATCATGTTAATGTTACTGCTTACCTTTAGAAGGCATCATGTTAATGTTACTGCTTACCTTTAGAAGGCATCATGTTAATGTTACTGCTTACCTTTAGAAGGCATCATGTTAATGTTACTGCTTACCTTTAGAAGGCATCATGTTAATGTTACTGCTTACCTTTAGAAGGCATCATGTTAATGTTACTCCTTACCTTTAGAAGGCATCATGTTAATGTTACTGCTTACCTTTAGAAGGCATCATGTTAATGTTACTGCTTACCTTTAGAAGGCATCATGTTAATGTTACTCCTTACCTTTAGAAGGCATCATGTTAATGTTACTCCTTACCTTTAGAAGGCATCATGTTACTGCTTACCTTTAGAAGGCATCATGTTAATGTTACTGCTTACCTTTAGAAGGCATCATGTTAATGTTACTGCTTACCTTTAGAAGGCATCATGTTAATGTTACTGCTTACCTTTAGAAGGCATCATGTTAATGTTACTCCTTACCTTTAGAAGGCATCATGTTAATGTTACTGCTTACCTTTAGAAGGCATCATGTTAATGTTACTGCTTACCTTTAGAAGGCATCATGTTAATGTTACTCCTTACCTTTAGAAGGCATCATGTTAATGTTACTGCTTACCTTTAGAAGGCATCATGTTAATGTTACTGCTTACCTTTAGAAGGCATCATGTTAATGTTACTGCTTACCTTTAGATGGCATCATGTTAATGTTACTCCTTACCTTTAGAAGGCATCATGTTAATGTTACTGCTTACCTTTAGAAGGCATCATGTTAATGTTACTGCTTACCTTTAGAAGGCATCATGTTAATGTTACTGCTTACCTTTAGATGGCATCATGTTACTGCTTACCTTTAGAAGGCATCATGTTAATGTTACTGCTTACCTTTAGAAGGCATCATGTTACTGCTTACCTTTAGAAGGCATCATGGTACTGCTTACCTTTAGAAGGCATCATGTTAATGTTACTGCTTACCTTTAGAAGGCATCATGTTAATGTTACTGCTTTACCTTTAGAAGGCATCATGTTAATGTTACTCTTTACCTTTAGAAGGCTTCATGTTAATGTTACTGCTTACCTTTAGAAGGCATCATGTTAATGTTACTGCTTACCTTTAGAAGGCATCATGTTAATGTTACTGCTTACCTTTAGAAGGCATCATGTTACTGCTTACCTTTAGAAGGCATCATGTTAATGTTACTGCTTACCTTTAGAAGGCATCATGTTAATGTTACTGCTTACCTTTAGAAGGCATCATGTTAATGTTACTCCTTACCTTTAGAAGGCATCATGTTAATGTTACTGCTTACCTTTAGAAGGCATCATGTTACTGTTACTCCTTACCTTTAGAAGGCATCATGTTAATGTTACTGCTTACCTTTAGAAGGCATCATGTTAATGTTACTGCTTACCTTTAGAAGGCATCATGTTACTGCTTACCTTTAGAAGGCATCATGTTAATGTTACTGCTTACCTTTAGAAGGCATCATGTTAATGTTACTGCTTACCTTTAGAAGGCATCATGTTACTGCTTACCTTTAGAAGGCATCATGTTAATGTTACTGCTTACCTTTAGAAGGCATCATGTTAATGTTACTGCTTACCTTTAGAAGGCATCATGTTAATGTTACTGCTTACCTTTAGAAGGCATCATGTTAATGTTACTGCTTACCTTTAGAAGGCATCATGTTAATGTTACTGCTTACCTTTAGAAGGCATCATGTTAATGTTACTGCTTACCTTTAGAAGGCATCATGTTAATGTTACTGCTTACCTTTAGAAGGCATCATGTTACTGCTTACCTTTAGAAGGCATCATGTTAATGTTACTGCTTACCTTTAGAAGGCATCATGTTAATGTTACTGCTTACCTTTAGAAGGCATCATGTTAATGTTACTGCTTACCTTTAGAAGACATCATGTTAATGTTACTGCTTACCTTTAGAAGGCATCATGTTACTGCTTACCTTTAGAAGGCATCATGTTAATGTTACTGCTTACCTTTAGAAGGCATCATGTTAATGTTACTGCTTACCTTTAGATGGCATCATGTTACTGCTTACCTTTAGAAGGCATCATGTTAATGTTACTCCTTACCTTTAGAAGGCATCATGTTAATGTTACTGCTTACCTTTAGAAGACATCATGTTAATGTTACTGCTTACCTTTAGAAGGCATCATGTTAATGTTACTGCTTACCTTTAGAAGGCATCATGTTAATGTTACTGCTTACCTTTAGAAGGCATCATGTTAATGTTACTGCTTACCTTTAGAAGGCATCATGTTAATGTTACTCCTTACCTTTAGAAGGCATCATGTTAATGTTACTCCTTACCTTTAGAAGGCATCATGTTACTGCTTACCTTTAGAAGGCATCATGTTAATGTTACTGCTTACCTTTAGAAGGCATCATGTTAATGTTACTCCTTACCTTTAGAAGGCATCATGTTAATGTTACTCCTTACCTTTAGAAGGCATCATGTTACTGCTTACCTTTAGAAGGCATCATGTTAATGTTACTGCTTACCTTTAGAAGGCATCATGTTACTGCTTACCTTTAGAAGGCATCATGTTAATGTTACTGCTTACCTTTAGAAGGCATCATGTTAATGTTACTGCTTACCTTTAGAAGGCATCATGTTAATGTTACTGCTTACCTTTAGAAGGCATCATGTTAATGTTACTGCTTACCTTTAGAAGGCATCATGTTAATGTTACTGCTTACCTTTAGAAGGCATCATGTTAGCTGCTTACCTTTAGAAGGCATCATGTTAATGTTACTGCTTACCTTTAGAAGGCACCATGTTAATGTTACTGCTTACCTTTAGAAGGCATCATGTTACTGCTTACATTTAGAAGGCATCATGTTAATGTCACTGCTTACCTTTAGAAGGCATCATGTTAATGTTACTGCTTACCTTTAGAAGGCATCATGTTAATGTTACTGCTTACCTTTAGAAGGCATCATGTTAATGTTACTGCTTACCTTTAGAAGGCATCATGTTAATGTTACTGCTTACCTTTAGAAGGCATCATGTTAATGTTACTGCTTACCTTTAGAAGGCATCATGTTAATGTTACTGCTTACCTTTAGAAGGCATCATGTTACTGCTTACCTTTAGAAGGCATCATGTTACTGCTTACCTTTAGAAGGCATCATGTTAATGTTACTGCTTACCTTTAGAAGGCATCATGTTACTGCTTACCTTTAGAAGGCATCATGTTAATGTTACTGCTTACCTTTAGAAGACATCATGTTAATGTTACTGCTTACCTTTAGAAGGCATCATGTTACTGCTTACCTTTAGAAGGCATCATGTTAATGTTACTGCTTACCTTTAGAAGGCATCATGTTAATGTTACTGCTTACCTTTAGAAGGCATCATGGTTACTGCTTACCTTTAGAAGGCATCATGTTAATGTTACTGCTTACCTTTAGAAGGCATCATGTTAATGTTACTGCTTACCTTTAGAAGGCATCATGTTAATGTTACTGCTTACCTTTAGAAGGCATCATGTTAATGTTACTGCTTACCTTTAGAAGGCATCATGTTAATGTTACTGCTTACCTTTAGAAGGCATCATGTTAATGTTACTGCTTACCTTTAGAAGGCATCATGTTAATGTTACTGCTTACCTTTAGAAGGCATCATGTTACTGCTTACCTTTAGAAGGCATCATGTTAATGTTACTGCTTACCTTTAGAAGGCATCATGTTAATGTTACTGCTTACCTTTAGAAGGCATCATGTTACTGCTTACCTTTAGAAGGCATCATGTTAATGTTACTGCTTACCTTTAGAAGGCATCATGTTAATGTTACTGCTTACCTTTAGAAGGCATCATGTTACTGCTTACCTTTAGAAGGCATCATGTTAATGTTACTGCTTACCTTTAGAAGGCACCATGTTAATGTTACTGCTTACCTTTAGAAGGCATCATGTTAATGTTACTGCTTACCTTTAGAAGGCATCATGTTACTGCTTACCTTTAGAAGGCATCATGTTAATGTTACTGCTTACCTTTAGAAGGCATCATGTTAATGTTACTGCTTACCTTTAGAAGGCATCATGTTAATGTTACTGCTTACCTTTAGAAGGCATCATGTTAATGTTACTGCTTACCTTTAGAAGGCATCATGTTAATGTTACTGCTTACCTTTAGAAGGCATCATGTTACTGCTTACCTTTAGAAGGCATCATGTTAATGTTACTGCTTACCTTTAGAAGGCATCATGTTAATGTTACTGCTTACCTTTAGAAGGCATCATGTTAGCTGCTTACCTTTAGAAGGCATCATGTTAATGTTACTGCTTACCTTTAGAAGGCATCATGTTAATGTTACTGCTTACCTTTAGATGGCATCATGTTAATGTTACTGCTTACCTTTAGAAGGCATCATGTTAATGTTACTCCTTACCTTTAGAAGGCATCATGTTAATGTTACTGCTTACCTTTAGAAGGCATCATGTTAATGTTACTGCTTACCTTTAGAAGGCATCATGTTAATGTTACTGCTTACCTTTAGAAGGCATCATGTTAATGTTACTGCTTACCTTTAGAAGGCATCATGTTAATGTTACTGCTTACCTTTAGAAGGCATCATGTTAATGTTACTCCTTACCTTTAGAAGGCATCATGTTACTGCTTACCTTTAGAAGGCATCATGTTAATGTTACTGCTTACCTTTAGAAGGCATCATGTTAATGTTACTCCTTACCTTTAGAAGGCATCATGTTACTGCTTACCTTTAGAAGGCATCATGTTAATGTTACTGCTTACCTTTAGAAGGCATCATGTTAATGTTACTGCTTACCTTTAGATGGCATCATGTTAATGTTACTCCTTACCTTTAGAAGGCATCATGTTACTGCTTACCTTTAGAAGGCATCATGTTAATGTTACTCCTTACCTTTAGAAGGCATCATGATAATGTTACTGCTTACCTTTAGAAGGCATCATGTTAATGTTACTCCTTACCTTTAGAAGGCATCATGTTAATGTTACTGCTTACCTTTAGAAGGCATCATGTTAATGTTACTGCTTACCTTTAGAAGGCATCATGTTACTGCTTACCTTTAGAAGGCATCATGTTAATGTTACTGCTTACCTTTAGAAGGCATCATGTTAATGTTAATGCTTACCTTTAGAAGGCATCATGTTACTGCTTACCTTTAGAAGGCATCATGTTAATGTTACTGCTTACCTTTAGAAGGCATCATGTTAATGTTACTGCTTACCTTTAGAAGGCATCATGTTACTGCTTACCTTTAGAAGGCATCATGTTAATGTTACTCCTTACCTTTAGAAGGCATCATGTTAATGTTACTCCTTACCTTTAGAAGGCATCATGTTACTGCTTACCTTTAGAAGGCATCATGTTAATGTTACTGCTTACCTTTAGAAGGCATCATGTTAATGTTACTGCTTACCTTTAGAAGGCATCATGTTAATGTTACTGCTTACCTTTAGAAGGCATCATGTTAATGTTACTGCTTACCTTTAGAAGGAATCATGTTACTGCTTACCTTTAGAAGGCATCATGTTACTGTTACTGCTTACCTTTAGAAGGCATCATGTTACTGCTTACCTTTAGAAGGCATCATGTTACTGTTACTGCTTACCTTTAGAAGGCATCATGTTAATGTTACTGCTTACCTTTAGAAGGCATCATGTTAATGTTACTGCTTACCTTTAGAAGGCATCATGTTACTGTTACTGCTTACCTTTAGAAGGCATCATGTTAATGTTACTCCTTACCTTTAGAAGGCATCACGTTAATGTTACTCCTTACCTTTAGAAGGCATCATGTTAATGTTACTCCTTACCTTTAGAAGGCATCATGTTACTTCTTACCTTTAGAAGGCATCATGTTAATGTTACTGCTTACCTTTAGAAGGCATCATGTTAATGTTACTGCTTACCTTTAGAAGGCATCATGTTAATGTTACTGCTTACCTTTAGAAGGCATCATGTTAATGTTACTGCTTACCTTTAGAAGGCATCATGTTAATGTTACTCCTTACCTTTAGAAGGCTTCATGTTAATGTTACTGCTTACCTTTAGAAGGCATCATGTTAATGTTACTGCTTACCTTTAGAAGGCATCATGTTAATGTTACTGCTTACCTTTAGAAGGCATCATGTTACTGCTTACCTTTAGAAGGCATCATGTTAATGTTACTCCTTACCTTTAGAAGGCATCATGTTAATGTTACTGCTTACCTTTAGAAGGCATCATGTTAATGTTACTCCTTACCTTTAGAAGGCATCATGTTACTGCTTACCTTTAGAAGGCATCATGTTAATGTTACTCCTTACCTTTAGAAGGCATCATGATAATGTTACTGCTTACCTTTAGAAGGCATCATGTTAATGTTACTCCTTACCTTTAGAAGGCATCATGTTAATGTTACTGCTTACCTTTAGAAGGCATCATGTTAATGTTACTGATTACCTTTAGAAGGCATCATGTTACTGCTTACCTTTAGAAGGCATCATGTTAATGTTACTGCTTACCTTTAGAAGGCATCATGTTAATGTTACTGCTTACCTTTAGAAGGCATCATGTTACTGCTTACCTTTAGAAGGCATCATGTTAATGTTACTGCTTACCTTTAGAAGGCATCATGTTAATGTTACTGCTTACCTTTAGAAGGCATCATGTTACTGCTTACCTTTAGAAGGCATCATGTTAATGTTACTCCTTACCTTTAGAAGGCATCATGTTAATGTTACTCCTTACCTTTAGAAGGCATCATGTTACTGCTTACCTTTAGAAGGCATCATGTTAATGTTACTGCTTACCTTTAGAAGGCATCATGTTAATGTTACTGCTTACCTTTAGAAGGCATCATGTTAATGTTACTGCTTACCTTTAGAAGGCATCATGTTAATGTTACTGCTTACCTTTAGAAGGCATCATGTTACTGCTTACCTTTAGAAGGCATCATGTTACTGTTACTGCTTACCTTTAGAAGGCATCATGTTAATGTTACTGCTTACCTTTAGAAGGCATCATGTTACTGTTACTGCTTACCTTTAGAAGGCATCATGTTAATGTTACTCCTTACCTTTAGAAGGCATCACGTTAATGTTACTCCTTACCTTTAGAAGGCATCATGTTAATGTTACTCCTTACCTTTAGAAGGCATCATGTTACTTCTTACCTTTAGAAGGCATCATGTTAATGTTACTCCTTACCTTTAGAAGGCATCATGTTAATGTTACTCCTTACCTTTAGAAGGCATCATGTTACTGCTTACCTTTAGAAGGCATCATGTTAATGTTACTGCTTACCTTTAGAAGGCATCATGTTACTGCTTACCTTTAGAAGGCATCATGTTAATGTTACTGCTTACCTTTAGAAGGCATCATGTTAATGTTACTGCTTACCTTTAGAAGGCATCATGTTACTGCTTACCTTTAGAAGGCATCATGTTAATGTTACTGCTTACCTTTAGAAGGCATCATGTTAATGTTACTGCTTACCTTTAGAAGGCATCATGTTAGTGCTTACCTTTAGAAGGCATCATGTTAATGTTACTGCTTACCTTTAGAAGGCACCATGTTAATGTTACTGCTTACCTTTAGAAGGCATCATGTTACTGCTTACATTTAGAAGGCATCATGTTAATGTTACTGCTTACCTTTAGAAGGCATCATGTTAATGTTACTCCTTACCTTTAGAAGGCATCATGTTACTGCTTACCTTTAGAAGGCATCATGTTAATGTTACTGCTTACCTTTAGAAGGCATCATGTTAATGTTACTGCTTACCTTTAGAAGGCATCATGTTAATGTTACTGCTTACCTTTAGAAGGCATCATGTTAATGTTACTGCTTACCTTTAGAAGGCATCATGTTACTGCTTACCTTTAGAAGGCATCATGTTACTCCTTACCTTTAGAAGGCATCATGTTAATGTTACTGCTTACCTTTAGAAGACATCATGTTAATGTTACTGCTTACCTTTAGAAGGCATCATGTTAATGTTACTGCTTACCTTTAGAAGGCATCATGTTAATGTTACTGCTTACCTTTAGAAGGCATCATGTTAATGTTACTCCTTACCTTTAGAAGGCATCATGTTAATGTTACTCCTTACCTTTAGAAGGCATCATGTTACTGCTTACCTTTAGAAGGCATCATGTTAATGTTACTGCTTACCTTTAGAAGGCATCATGTTAATGTTACTCCTTACCTTTAGAAGGCATCATGTTAATGTTACTCCTTACCTTTAGAAGGCATCATGTTACTGCTTACCTTTAGAAGGCATCATGTTAATGTTACTGCTTACCTTTAGAAGGCATCATGTTAATGTTACTCCTTACCTTTAGAAGGCATCATGTTACTGCTTACCTTTAGAAGGCATCATGTTAATGTTACTGCTTACCTTAAGAAGGCATCATGTTAATGTTACTGCTTACCTTTAGATGGCATCATGTTAATGTTACTCCTTACCTTTAGAAGGCATCATGTTAATGTTACTGCTTACCTTTAGAAGGCATCATGTTAATGTTACTGCTTACCTTTAGAAGGCATCATGTTAATGTTACTGCTTACCTTTAGATGGCATCATGTTACTGCTTACCTTTAGAAGGCATCATGTTAATGTTACTGCTTACCTTTAGAAGGCATCATGTTACTGCTTACCTTTAGAAGGCATCATGGTACTGCTTACCTTTAGAAGGCATCATGTTAATGTTACTGCTTACCTTTAGAAGGCATCATGTTAATGTTACTGCTTACCTTTAGAAGGCATCATGTTAATGTTACTCTTTACCTTTAGAAGGCTTCATGTTAATGTTACTGCTTACCTTTAGAAGGCATCATGTTAATGTTACTGCTTACCTTTAGAAGGCATCATGTTAATGTTACTGCTTACCTTTAGAAGGCATCATGTTACTGCTTACCTTTAGAAGGCATCATGTTAATGTTACTCCTTACCTTTAGAAGGCATCATGTTAATGTTACTGCTTACCTTTAGAAGGCATCATGTTAATGTTACTCCTTACCTTTAGAAGGCATCATGTTACTGCTTACCTTTAGAAGGCATCATGTTAATGTTACTCCTTGCCTTTAGAAGGCATCATGATAATGTTACTGCTTACCTTTAGAAGGCATCATGTTAATGTTACTCCTTACCTTTAGAAGGCATCATGTTAATGTTACTGCTTACCTTTAGAAGGCATCATGTTAATGTTACTGCTTACCTTTAGAAGGCATCATGTTACTGCTTACCTTTAGAAGGCATCATGTTACTGCTTACCTTTAGAAGGCATCATGTTAATGTTACTGCTTACCTTTAGAAGGCATCATGTGTTACTGCTTACCTTTAGAAGGCATCATGTTAATGTTACTGCTTACCTTTAGAAGGCATCATGTTAATGTTACTGCTTACCTTTAGAAGGCATCATGTTACTGCTTACCTTTAGAAGGCATCATGTTACTGCTTACCTTTAGAAGGCATCATGTTAATGTTACTGCTTACCTTTAGAAGGCATCATGTTAATGTTACTGCTTACCTTTAGAAGGCATCATGTTAATGTTACTGCTTACCTTTAGAAGGCATCATGTTAATGTTACTGCTTACCTTTAGAAGGCATCATGTTACTGCTTACCTTTAGAAGGCATCATGTTACTGTTACTGCTTACCTTTAGAAGGCATCATGTTACTGCTTACCTTTAGACGGCATCATGTTAATGTTACTGCTTACCTTTAGAAGGCATCATGTTAATGTTACTGCTTACCTTTAGAAGGCATCATGTTACTGCTTACCTTTAGAAGGCATCATGTTAATGTTACTGCTTACCTTTAGAAGGCATCATGTTAATGTTACTGCTTACCTTTAGAAGGCATCATGTTAGTGCTTACCTTTAGAAGGCATCATGTTAATGTTACTGCTTACCTTTAGAAGGCACCATGTTAATGTTACTGCTTACCTTTAGAAGGCATCATGTTACTGCTTACATTTAGAAGGCATCATGTTAATGTTACTGCTTACCTTTAGAAGGCATCATGTTAATGTTACTCCTTACCTTTAGAAGGCATCATGTTACTGCTTACCTTTAGAAGGCATCATGTTAATGTTACTGCTTACCTTTAGAAGGCATCATGTTAATGTTACTGCTTACCTTTAGAAGGCATCATGTTAATGTTACTGCTTACCTTTAGAAGGCATCATGTTAATGTTACTGCTTACCTTTAGAAGGCATCATGTTACTGCTTACCTTTAGAAGGCATCATGTTACTGCTTACCTTTAGAAGGCATCATGTTAATGTTACTGCTTACCTTTAGAAGGCATCATGTTACTGCTTACCTTTAGAAGGCATCATGTTAATGTTACTGCTTACCTTTAGAAGACATCATGTTAATGTTACTGCTTACCTTTAGAAGGCATCATGTTACTGCTTACCTTTAGAAGGCATCATGTTAATGTTACTGCTTACCTTTAGAAGGCATCATGTTAATGTTACTGCTTACCTTTAGATGGCATCATGTTATTGCTTACCTTTAGAAGGCATCATGTTAATGTTACTCCTTACCTTTAGAAGGCATCATGTTAATGTTACTGCTTACCTTTAGAAGACATCATGTTAATGTTACTGCTTACCTTTAGAAGGCATCATGTTAATGTTACTGCTTACCTTTAGAAGGCATCATGTTAATGTTACTGCTTACCTTTAGAAGGCATCATGTTAATGTTACTGCTTACCTTTAGAAGGCATCATGTTAATGTTACTCCTTACTTTTAGAAGGCATCATGTTAATGTTACTCCTTACCTTTAGAAGGCATCATGTTACTGCTTACCTTTAGAAGGCATCATGTTAATGTTACTGCTTACCTTTAGAAGGCATCATGTTAATGTTACTCCTTACCTTTAGAAGGCATCATGTTAATGTTACTCCTTACCTTTAGAAGGCATCATGTTACTGCTTACCTTTAGAAGGCATCATGTTAATGTTACTGCTTACCTTTAGATGGCATCATGTTAATGTTACTCCTTACCTTTAGAAGGCATCATGTTACTGCTTACCTTTAGAAGGCATCATGTTACTGCTTACCTTTAGAAGGCATCATGTTACTGCTTACCTTTAGAAGGCATCATGTTAATGTTACTGCTTACCTTTAGAAGGCATCATGTTAATGTTACTGCTTACCTTTAGAAGGCATCATGTTAATGTTACTCTTTACCTTTAGAAGGCTTCATGTTAATGTTACTGCTTACCTTTAGAAGGCATCATGTTAATGTTACTGCTTACCTTTAGAAGGCATCATGTTAATGTTACTCCTTACCTTTAGAAGGCATCATGTTACTGCTTACCTTTAGAAGGCATCATGTTAATGTTACTGCTTACCTTAAGAAGGCATCATGTTAATGTTACTGCTTACCTTTAGATGGCATCATGTTAATGTTACTCCTTACCTTTAGAAGGCATCATGTTAATGTTACTGCTTACCTTTAGAAGGCATCATGTTAATGTTACTGCTTACCTTTAGAAGGCATCATGTTAATGTTACTGCTTACCTTTAGATGGCATCATGTTACTGCTTACCTTTAGAAGGCATCATGTTAATGTTACTGCTTACCTTTAGAAGGCATCATGTTACTGCTTACCTTTAGAAGGCATCATGGTACTGCTTACCTTTAGAAGGCATCATGTTAATGTTACTGCTTACCTTTAGAAGGCATCATGTTAATGTTACTGCTTACCTTTAGAAGGCATCATGTTAATGTTACTCTTTACCTTTAGAAGGCTTCATGTTAATGTTACTGCTTACCTTTAGAAGGCATCATGTTAATGTTACTGCTTACCTTTAGAAGGCATCATGTTAATGTTACTGCTTACCTTTAGAAGGCATCATGTTACTGCTTACCTTTAGAAGGCATCATGTTAATGTTACTCCTTACCTTTAGAAGGCATCATGTTAATGTTACTGCTTACCTTTAGAAGGCATCATGTTAATGTTACTCCTTACCTTTAGAAGGCATCATGTTACTGCTTACCTTTAGAAGGCATCATGTTAATGTTACTCCTTGCCTTTAGAAGGCATCATGATAATGTTACTGCTTACCTTTAGAAGGCATCATGTTAATGTTACTCCTTACCTTTAGAAGGCATCATGTTAATGTTACTGCTTACCTTTAGAAGGCATCATGTTAATGTTACTGCTTACCTTTAGAAGGCATCATGTTACTGCTTACCTTTAGAAGGCATCATGTTACTGCTTACTGCTTACCTTTAGAAGGCATCATGTTAATGTTACTGCTTACCTTTAGAAGGCATCATGTTACTGCTTACCTTTAGAAGGCATCATGTTAATGTTACTGCTTACCTTTAGAAGGCATCATGTTAATGTTACTGCTTACCTTTAGAAGGCATCATGTTACTGCTTACCTTTAGAAGGCATCATGTTACTGCTTACCTTTAGAAGGCATCATGTTAATGTTACTGCTTACCTTTAGAAGGCATCATGTTAATGTTACTGCTTACCTTTAGAAGGCATCATGTTAATGTTACTGCTTACCTTTAGAAGGCATCATGTTAATGTTACTGCTTACCTTTAGAAGGCATCATGTTACTGCTTACCTTTAGAAGGCATCATGTTACTGTTACTGCTTACCTTTAGAAGGCATCATGTTACTGCTTACCTTTAGAAGGCATCATGTTAATGTTACTGCTTACCTTTAGAAGGCATCATGTTAATGTTACTGCTTACCTTTAGATGGCATCATGTTACTGCTTACCTTTAGAAGGCATCATGTTAATGTTACTCCTTACCTTTAGAAGGCATCATGTTAATGTTACTGCTTACCTTTAGAAGACATCATGTTAATGTTACTGCTTACCTTTAGAAGGCATCATGTTAATGTTACTGCTTACCTTTAGAAGGCATCATGTTAATGTTACTGCTTACCTTTAGAAGGCATCATGTTAATGTTACTGCTTACCTTTAGAAGGCATCATGTTAATGTTACTCCTTACTTTTAGAAGGCATCATGTTAATGTTACTCCTTACCTTTAGAAGGCATCATGTTACTGCTTACCTTTAGAAGGCATCATGTTAATGTTACTGCTTACCTTTAGAAGGCATCATGTTAATGTTACTCCTTACCTTTAGAAGGCATCATGTTAATGTTACTCCTTACCTTTAGAAGGCATCATGTTACTGCTTACCTTTAGAAGGCATCATGTTAATGTTACTGCTTACCTTTAGATGGCATCATGTTAATGTTACTCCTTACCTTTAGAAGGCATCATGTTAATGTTACTGCTTACCTTTAGAAGGCATCATGTTAATGTTACTGCTTACCTTTAGAAGGCATCATGTTAATGTTACTGCTTACCTTTAGATGGCATCATGTTACTGCTTACCTTTAGAAGGCATCATGTTAATGTTACTGCTTACCTTTAGAAGGCATCATGTTACTGCTTACCTTTAGAAGGCATCATGTTACTGCTTACCTTTAGAAGGCATCATGTTAATGTTACTGCTTACCTTTAGAAGGCATCATGTTAATGTTACTGCTTACCTTTAGAAGGCATCATGTTAATGTTACTCTTTACCTTTAGAAGGCTTCATGTTAATGTTACTGCTTACCTTTAGAAGGCATCATGTTAATGTTACTGCTTACCTTTAGAAGGCATCATGTTAATGTTACTCCTTACCTTTAGAAGGCATCATGTTACTGCTTACCTTTAGAAGGCATCATGTTAATGTTACTGCTTACCTTTAGAAGGCATCATGTTAATGTTACTGCTTACCTTTAGATGGCATCATGTTAATGTTACTCCTTACCTTTAGAAGGCATCATGTTAATGTTACTGCTTACCTTTAGAAGGCATCATGTTAATGTTACTGCTTACCTTTAGAAGGCATCATGTTAATGTTACTGCTTACCTTTAGATGGCATCATGTTACTGCTTACCTTTAGAAGGCATCATGTTAATGTTACTGCTTACCTTTAGAAGGCATCATGTTACTGCTTACCTTTAGAAGGCATCATGGTACTGCTTACCTTTAGAAGGCATCATGTTAATGTTACTGCTTACCTTTAGAAGGCATCATGTTAATGTTACTGCTTACCTTTAGAAGGCATCATGTTAATGTTACTCTTTACCTTTAGAAGGCTTCATGTTAATGTTACTGCTTACCTTTAGAAGGCATCATGTTAATGTTACTGCTTACCTTTAGAAGGCATCATGTTAATGTTACTGCTTACCTTTAGAAGGCATCATGTTACTGCTTACCTTTAGAAGGCATCATGTTAATGTTACTCCTTACCTTTAGAAGGCATCATGTTAATGTTACTGCTTACCTTTAGAAGGCATCATGTTAATGTTACTCCTTACCTTTAGAAGGCATCATGTTACTGCTTACCTTTAGAAGGCATCATGTTAATGTTACTCCTTGCCTTTAGAAGGCATCATGATAATGTTACTGCTTACCTTTAGAAGGCATCATGTTAATGTTACTCCTTACCTTTAGAAGGCATCATGTTAATGTTACTGCTTACCTTTAGAAGGCATCATGTTAATGTTACTGCTTACCTTTAGAAGGCATCATGTTACTGCTTACCTTTAGAAGGCATCATGTTACTGCTTACCTTTAGAAGGCATCATGTTAATGTTACTGCTTACCTTTAGAAGGCATCATGTTACTGCTTACCTTTAGAAGGCATCATGTTAATGTTACTGCTTACCTTTAGAAGGCATCATGTTAATGTTACTGCTTACCTTTAGAAGGCATCATATGTTACTGCTTACCTTTAGAAGGCATCATGTTAATGTTACTGCTTACCTTTAGAAGGCATCATGTTACTGCTTACCTTTAGAAGGCATCATGTTAATGTTACTCCTTACCTTTAGAAGGCATCATGTTAATGTTACTCCTTACCTTTAGAAGGCATCATGTTACTGCTTACCTTTAGAAGGCATCATGTTAATGTTACTGCTTACCTTTAGAAGGCATCATGTTAATGTTACTGCTTACCTTTAGAAGGCATCATGTTAATGTTACTGCTTACCTTTAGAAGGCATCATGTTAATGTTACTGCTTACCTTTAGAAGGCATCATGTTAATGTTACTGCTTACCTTTAGAAGGCATCATGTTAATGTTACTGCTTACCTTTAGAAGGCATCATGTTAATGTTACTGCTTACCTTTAGAAGGCATCATGTTAATGTTACTGCTTACCTTTAGAAGGCATCATGTTAATGTTACTGCTTACCTTTAGAAGGCATCATGTTAATGTTACTGCTTACCTTTAGAAGGCATCATGTTACTGCTTACCTTTAGAAGGCATCATGTTAATGTTACTGCTTACCTTTAGAAGGCATCATGTTAATGTTACTGCTTACCTTTAGAAGGCATCATGTTAATGTTACTCGCTTACCTTTAGAAGGCATCATGTTAATGTTACTGCTTACCTTTAGAAGGCATCATGTTACTGCTTACCTTTAGAAGGCATCATGTTAATGTTACTGCTTACCTTTAGAAGGCATCATGTTAATGTTACTGCTTACCTTTAGAAGGCATCATGTTACTGCTTACCTTTAGAAGGCATCATGTTAATGTTACTGCTTACCTTTAGAAGGCATCATGTTAATGTTACTGCTTACCTTTAGAAGGCATCATGTTAATGTTACTGCTTACCTTTAGAAGGCATCATGTTAATGTTACTGCTTACCTTTAGAAGGCATCATGTTAATGTTACTGCTTACCTTTAGAAGGCATCATGTTAACTGTTACTCCTTACCTTTAGAAGGCATCATGTTACTGTTACTGCTTACCTTTAGAAGGCATCATGTTAATGTTACTGCTTACCTTTAGAAGGCATCATGTTAATGTTACTGCTTACCTTTAGAAGGCATCATGTTAATGTTACTGCTTACCTTTAGAAGGCATCATGTTACTGCTTACCTTTAGAAGGCATCATGTTAATGTTACTGCTTACCTTTAGAAGGCATCATGTTATGTTACTGCTTACCTTTAGAAGGCATCATGTTAATGTTACTGCTTACCTTTAGAAGGCATCATGTTAATGTTACTGCTTACCTTTAGAAGGCATCATGTTAATGTTACTGCTTACCTTTAGAAGGCATCATGTTAATGTTACTGCTTACCTTTAGAAGGCATCATGTTACTGCTTACCTTTAGAAGGCATCATGTTAATGTTACTACTTACCTTTAGAAGGCATCATGTTAATGTTACTGCTTACCTTTAGAAGGCATCATGTTAATGTTACTGCTTACCTTTAGAAGGCATCATGTTAATGTTACTGCTTACCTTTAGAAGGCATCATGTTAATGTTACTGCTTACCTTTAGAAGGCATCATGTTAATGTTACTGCTTACCTTTAGAAGGCATCATGTTAATGTTACTGCTTACCTTTAGAAGGCATCATGTTAATGTTACTGCTTACCTTTAGAAGGCATCAGTTAATGTTACTGCTTACCTTTAGAAGGCATCATGTTAATGTTACTCCTTACCTTTAGAAGGCATCATGTTAATGTTACTGCTTACCTTTAGAAGGCATCATGTTAATGTTACTGCTTACCTTTAGAAGGCATCATGTTAATGTTACTGCTTACCTTTAGAAGGCATCATGTTAATGTTACTGCTTACCTTTAGAAGGCATCATGTTAATGTTACTGCTTACCTTTAGAAGGCATCATGTTAATGTTACTGCTTACCTTTAGAAGGCATCATGTTAATGTTACTCCTTACCTTTAGAAGGCATCATGTTACTGCTTACCTTTAGAAGGCATCATGTTAATGTTACTGCTTACCTTTAGAAGGCATCATGTTAATGTTACTGCTTACCTTTAGAAGGCATCATGTTAATGTTACTCCTTACCTTTAGAAGGCATCATGTTAATGTTACTGCTTACCTTTAGAAGGCATCATGTTAATGTTACTGCTTACCTTTAGAAGGCATCATGTTACTGCTTACCTTTAGAAGGCATCATGTTACTGCTTACCTTTAGAAGGCATCATGTTAATGTTACTGCTTACCTTTAGAAGGCATCATGTTACTGCTTACCTTTAGAAGGCATCATGTTACTGCTTACCTTTAGAAGGCATCATGTTAATGTTACTGCTTACCTTTAGAAGGCATCATGTTAATGTTACTGCTTACCTTTAGAAGGCATCATGTTAATGTTACTGCTTACCTTTAGAAGGCATCATGTTAATGTTACTGCTTACCTTTAGAAGGCATCATGTTAATGTTACTGCTTACCTTTAGAAGGCATCATGTTAATGTTACTGCTTACCTTTAGAAGGCATCATGTTAATGTTACTGCTTACCTTTAGAAGGCATCATGTTAATGTTACTGCTTACCTTTAGAAGGCATCAGTTGTTACTGCTTACCTTTAGAAGGCATCATGTTACTGTTACTGCTTACCTTTAGAAGGCATCATGTTACTGCTTACCTTTAGACGGCATCATGTTAATGTTACTGCTTACCTTTAGAAGGCATCATGTTAATGTTACTGCTTACCTTTAGAAGGCATCATGTTACTGCTTACCTTTAGAAGGCATCATGTTAATGTTACTGCTTACCTTTAGAAGGCATCATGTTAATGTTACTGCTTACCTTTAGAAGGCATCATGTTAGTGCTTACCTTTAGAAGGCATCATGTTAATGTTACTGCTTACCTTTAGAAGGCACCATGTTAATGTTACTGCTTACCTTTAGAAGGCATCATGTTACTGCTTACATTTAGAAGGCATCATGTTAATGTTACTGCTTACCTTTAGAAGGCATCATGTTAATGTTACTCCTTACCTTTAGAAGGCATCATGTTACTGCTTACCTTTAGAAGGCATCATGTTAATGTTACTGCTTACCTTTAGAAGGCATCATGTTAATGTTACTGCTTACCTTTAGAAGGCATCATGTTAATGTTACTGCTTACCTTTAGAAGGCATCATGTTAATGTTACTGCTTACCTTTAGAAGGCATCATGTTACTGCTTACCTTTAGAAGGCATCATGTTACTGCTTACCTTTAGAAGGCATCATGTTAATGTTACTGCTTACCTTTAGAAGGCATCATGTTACTGCTTACCTTTAGAAGGCATCATGTTAATGTTACTGCTTACCTTTAGAAGACATCATGTTAATGTTACTGCTTACCTTTAGAAGGCATCATGTTACTGCTTACCTTTAGAAGGCATCATGTTAATGTTACTGCTTACCTTTAGAAGGCATCATGTTAATGTTACTGCTTACCTTTAGATGGCATCATGTTACTGCTTACCTTTAGAAGGCATCATGTTAATGTTACTCCTTACCTTTAGAAGGCATCATGTTAATGTTACTGCTTACCTTTAGAAGACATCATGTTAATGTTACTGCTTACCTTTAGAAGACATCATGTTAATGTTACTGCTTACCTTTAGAAGGCATCATGTTAATGTTACTGCTTACCTTTAGAAGGCATCATGTTAATGTTACTGCTTACCTTTAGAAGGCATCATGTTAATGTTACTGCTTACCTTTAGAAGGCATCATGTTAATGTTACTCCTTACTTTTAGAAGGCATCATGTTAATGTTACTCCTTACCTTTAGAAGGCATCATGTTACTGCTTACCTTTAGAAGGCATCATGTTAATGTTACTGCTTACCTTTAGAAGGCATCATGTTAATGTTACTCCTTACCTTTAGAAGGCATCATGTTAATGTTACTCCTTACCTTTAGAAGGCATCATGTTACTGCTTACCTTTAGAAGGCATCATGTTAATGTTACTGCTTACCTTTAGATGGCATCATGTTAATGTTACTCCTTACCTTTAGAAGGCATCATGTTAATGTTACTGCTTACCTTTAGAAGGCATCATGTTAATGTTACTGCTTACCTTTAGAAGGCATCATGTTAATGTTACTGCTTACCTTTAGATGGCATCATGTTACTGCTTACCTTTAGAAGGCATCATGTTAATGTTACTGCTTACCTTTAGAAGGCATCATGTTACTGCTTACCTTTAGAAGGCATCATGTTAATGTTACTGCTTACCTTTAGAAGGCATCATGTTACTGCTTACCTTTAGAAGGCATCATGTTACTGCTTACCTTTAGAAGGCATCATGTTAATGTTACTGCTTACCTTTAGAAGGCATCATGTTAATGTTACTGCTTACCTTTAGAAGGCATCATGTTAATGTTACTCTTTACCTTTAGAAGGCTTCATGTTAATGTTACTGCTTACCTTTAGAAGGCATCATGTTAATGTTACTGCTTACCTTTAGAAGGCATCATGTTAATGTTACTGCTTACCTTTAGAAGGCATCATGTTACTGCTTACCTTTAGAAGGCATCATGTTAATGTTACTCCTTACCTTTAGAAGGCATCATGTTAATGTTACTGCTTACCTTTAGAAGGCATCATGTTAATGTTACTCCTTACCTTTAGAAGGCATCATGTTACTGCTTACCTTTAGAAGGCATCATGTTAATGTTACTCCTTACCTTTAGAAGGCATCATGATAATGTTACTGCTTACCTTTAGAAGGCATCATGTTAATGTTACTCCTTACCTTTAGAAGGCATCATGTTAATGTTACTGCTTACCTTTAGAAGGCATCATGTTAATGTTACTGCTTACCTTTAGAAGGCATCATGTTACTGCTTACCTTTAGAAGGCATCATGTTAATGTTACTGCTTACCTTTAGAAGGCATCATGTTAATGTTACTGCTTACCTTTAGAAGGCATCATGTTACTGCTTACCTTTAGAAGGCATCATGTTAATGTTACTGCTTACCTTTAGAAGGCATCATGTTAATGTTACTGCTTACCTTTAGAAGGCATCATGTTACTGCTTACCTTTAGAAGGCATCATGTTAATGTTACTCTTTACCTTTAGAAGGCATCATGTTAATGTTACTCCTTACCTTTAGAAGGCATCATGTTACTGCTTACCTTTAGAAGGCATCATGTTAATGTTACTGCTTACCTTTAGAAGGCATCATGTTAATGTTACTGCTTACCTTTAGAAGGCATCATGTTAATGTTACTGCTTACCTTTAGAAGGCATCATGTTAATGTTACTGCTTACCTTTAGAAGGCATCATGTTACTGCTTACCTTTAGAAGGCATCATGTTACTGTTACTGCTTACCTTTAGAAGGCATCATGTTAATGTTACTGCTTACCTTTAGAAGGCATCATGTTACTGTTACTGCTTACCTTTAGAAGGCATCATGTTAATGTTACTCCTTACCTTTAGAAGGCATCATGTTAATGTTACTGCTTACCTTTAGAAGGCATCATGTTACTGCTTACCTTTAGAAGGCATCATGTTAATGTTACTCCTTACCTTTAGAAGGCATCATGTTACTGCTTACCTTTAGAAGGCATCATGTTAATGTTACTGCTTACCTTTAGAAGGCATCATGTTACTGCTTACCTTTAGAAGGCATCATGTTAATGTTACTGCTTACCTTTAGAAGGCATCATGTTAATGTTACTGCTTACCTTTAGAAGGCATCATGTTACTGCTTACCTTTAGAAGGCATCATGTTACTGCTTACCTTTAGAAGGCATCATGTTAATGTTACTCCTTACCTTTAGAAGGCATCATGTTACTGTTACTGCTTACCTTTAGAAGGCATCATGTTAATGTTACTCCTTACCTTTAGAAGGCATCATGTTACTGTTACTGCTTACCTTTAGAAGGCATCATGTTACTGCTTACTTTTAGAAGGCATCATGTTAATGTTACTCCTTACCTTTAGAAGGCATCATGTTACTGTTACTGCTTACCTTTAGAAGACATCATGTTAATGTTACTGCTTACCTTTAGAAGGCATCATGTTAATGTTACTGCTTACCTTTAGAAGGCATCATGTTAATGTTACTGCTTACCTTTAGAAGGCATCATGTTACTGCTTACTTTTAGAAGGCATCATGTTAATGTTACTCCTTACCTTTAGAAGGCATCATGTTACTGCTTACCTTTAGAAGGCATCATGTTAATGTTACTGCTTACCTTTAGAAGGCATCATGTTACTGCTTACCTTTAGAAGGCATCATGTTAATGTTACTGCTTACCTTTAGAAGGCATCATGTTACTGCTTACCTTTAGAAGGCATCATGTTACTGCTTACCTTTAGAAGGCATCATGTTAATGTTACTCCTTACCTTTAGAAGGCATCATGTTACTGTTACTGCTTACCTTTAGAAGGCATCATGTTAATGTTACTGCTTACCTTTAGAAGGCATCATGTTAATGTTACTGCTTACCTTTAGAAGGCATCATGTTAATGTTACTCCTTACCTTTAGAAGGCATCATGTTAATGTTACTGCTTACCTTTAGAAGGCATCATGTTAATGTTACTCCTTACCTTTAGAAGGCATCATGTTACTGTTACTGCTTACCTTTAGAAGGCATCATGTTAATGTTACTGCTTACCTTTAGAAGGCAACATGTTAATGTTACTCCTTACCTTCGGCTGGTGGAGGTCCTGTAGAACTATGTCCAGATAAAACGTCTGGAGTGAAAAAGTTGAATGAAAAAAGTCAAGCAAGGGAAGAAAAAAAAAAATATAAAATTGTAATTAAAAAGTAAAAACCGTAAAGTTGGCAGGTAGCAAAGTAACGTTAGCAACAAACTGCACAGCGGCACATAAATAAGTCCACAAGTTGTTACCGGAGGTGAAAGGTTTTCTAATTTGCCTTGCACTCCTGGCTTTTTGAGTCTCCTCGTTTTTTCTGGTTTAGGAGCTCTTTTAATTCCAGAGTTACCCACGGTTTATTATCGAGGAAGATGTTGATTTTCTTTTTGGGAATAACGAGATCCTCAGAGAAACGGATGTACTCAGAGACTGTATCCGCTGCCTCTTCCAGGTCATTGGTCCGTCACCCAGTCAGTGGACTCAAAACAGTCCTGGAGGAATTCAGGAGTCCAGCTTTTAATCTCCACCTTTTTATCCTCGCTGCAGAGATGAGCTGAACCATGCTATGATCCAACCCCCAGGATTGGCTAGTGCCTTCAGAGTAGGTGTTCCCAAACTGAAAAAATTAAATAATAAATGCTAGAATGTGCCAATAGGATCTCACTAGCTCGTGCTTGGCTCCGCCCACCTCCTTGCTTGTTCTGCACTATGGTTTATTTGCTCCTATTGGAAATGTTATGCTCTGATCGATCTTGGGTTAGTTATTTTAAAAAAATGGCTGCCATTTCCTGGTTGCTAAAATTCAGTTTGTGACAAAACAAGTGTAGTGTAGAGAATCATTGTACCATCTAAACAGCTGTGAAATATATTTTCCATAAACAAAAATATTGTATTTTCAGCTGTTTGAAGCTGGTGTTCAAAACCGAAAGTAAAAGATAGAAATTGCACACATAGAACAGATCTACCACTTCTTAGACCTCCTTTCAATGAGAATGACAGATCTATAACACACATTCCTATGTGAATTGCATCACTGGCTGGTATAGCAACTGCTCGGCCTCCGACCACAAGGCACTACAGAGGGTAGTGCGTACGACCCAGTACATCACTGGGGCCAAGCTTCCTGCCATCCAGGACCTCTACACCAGGCGGTGTCAGAGGAAGGTCCTACAAATTGTCAAAGACTCCAGCCACCCTAGTCATAGACTATTCTCTCTGCTACCGCACGCAAAGCGGTACTGGAGCACCAAGTCTAGGTCCAAGAGGCTTCTAAACAGCTTCTACCCCCAAGCCATTAGACTCCTGAACACCTAATCAAATGGCTACCCAGACTATTTGCATTGTCCCCCCCCACCCTCTTCTATGCTGCTGCTACTCTCTGTTATTATCTATGGATAGTCACTTTAATAACTCTACCTACATGTACATATTACCTCAATTACCTCTCTCGTCATTATTGGTAATCAGGCCTACAATGTGCCAACTTAAAGCCTATTTTTGCGTATTTTAGGGCCATTTTTCATACCAGCATACTTTGATCTCAAGTTGTGTGCATTGTACATAAAATACATGCAGGTTGGCAGGTCTGCATACATGCTAAGTTCAATACAACTGGGAACGAGCTCCGACAGGGAAAACTGGTTTGAACGGTCATCCAACTCGGAATTCCAAGTCGGGAACTCGGGCATCTTTCTAGAGCTCCAACTTTCCGACCTGAAGATCACTGACGTCATGAAGTAGTTCCCAGTTATCTTGAAAGCACCATTATTTCGTAAACGTCTGTTAACCCAAGAGTGGAGGAGAGTCATTTCATACAAGCACATTTGTTTCAACGTTTCTTCTCCTTGATTACCTTTAACTTTTGTTTCCCCCAAAGAGGCAAGCAGAGGACAGAGGCAAGCAGAGGACAGGGGCAAGCAGAGGACAGAGGCAAAACCAATTGGGATTCTCTTTTAGCCTGGTGGAACCAGCGTGATCACTGTTCATCGTTCACTTCATCCACAGTAAAACACAATGTTGAACCCAATGAACAGGCTGGTTGCACCAAGCGAACATGCTCTGTCAGACACACTAAGGAGCACGGTAATGAACAGGCTGGTTGCACCAAGCGAACATGCTCTGTCAGACACACTAAGGGGCACGGTAATGAACAGAAACACACCAGCGAGTCCAGTAACTTAAACAAGCTTATTTTTAATGGATCTGCAAAACTGTTTGAATTTTCTTGAGAACTTTCAATCTCCTTCCATACAGCCGAGAGAGTGTTCCAACATTACAGAAACAACGCATTACAAACGCTTCCAACCCAAACACATCTGCATGCATGAACAATTACACCCAATAAAGGAAAATAAATCAAATTGTAAAACAATCCCCCATCGTTAAGCAGACATCCTAACAAGCTGTTCTCTGGTTGGAGCAGACATCCTAACAAGCTGTTCTCTGGTTGGAGCAGACATCCTAACAAGCTGTTCTCTGGTTGGAGCAGACATCCTAACAAGCTGTTCTCTGGTTGGAGCAGACATCCTAACAAGCTGTTCTCTGGTTGGAGCAGACATCCTAACAAGCTGTTCTCTGGTTGGAGCAGACATCCTAACAAGCTGTTCTCTGGTTGGAGCAGACATCCTAACAAGCTGTTCTCTGGTTGGAGCAGACATCCTAACAAGCTGTTCTCTGGTTGGAGCAGACATCCTAACAAGCTGTTCTCTGGTTGGAGCAGACATCCTAACAAGCTGTTCTCTGGTTGGAGCAGACATCCTAACAAGCTGTTCTCTGGTTGGAGCAGACATCCTAACAAGCTGTTCTCTGGTTGGAGCAGACATCCTAACAAGCTGTTCTCTGGTTGGAGCAGACATCCTAACAAGCTGTTCTCTGGTTGGAGCAGAAATTCAAACCTTTCTGCTGGGCCTCACTATGGGAGGAGCAAGAAGATTAAACAAATTTTATTGGGTGGATGTGGCTCCGCCCCCGTCTTCCATATAAGGCACAGGACAAAATAAACCCTCAGTTACAAAACTCAAAATGACCAAACACGTCTCAGAAACCCACTAGTGTACAAAATGTTAGTCCTACATTTGTCTTTTTAGTTTTTTTATTTTATTTATTTTCCTGACCGACGGTGAGGGGACCCGGGGGACTCAGGCAAAGAAAAGATTAAAAAGGTGACTGACTTCTTGACTCGCGTTTTGCAACCTTTAAAATAAAACAGGAAACATGATCTCTTATTACCAAAACTGATTTTCAGAAAGATGACATCAGACCATGAGGGGGACCATGGGGAGGGGGGGGGTACAGACCACGAGGGGGGGGGGGGGGGAACAGACCATGGGGGGGACCATGAGGGGGGGAAACAGAAGACTGAAGTGGTTAATTGTCAGTGAGAACAGATAGAGGGGACGAGTGTTAGAGAGACTGAGTTAGCGGTTAGAGAGAGTGTGTGTGCTTCCGTGCGTTAGTGTGTGTGAGGGACAGACAGGGTTGTTCTAACTGCAGCACTTGCTCTTCCATCCTGTGACTCCACTCCCACCGCTGATGTCCACGTTTTCACTGTTGGGCTCTTTGACGGGCGTCTGCAAAACACACACACACGTTATATATATATATACACACACACTATGCATACAAACATTCCATCGACACCATTATTACACACACCTTCCTGAGGATGTCTTCTGCTAGCGTGAGGAAAGCCTTCTCGATGCTGATGTTGGCCTTGGCACTCGTCTCAAAAAACCTAATACCATGTTCTCTGGCAATCTGAGAGAAAGAGAGAGAGAGGGGGAGAGAGAGAGAGAGGGGGCGCGAGAGAGAGAGGGGCGCGAGAGAGAGAGGGGGCGCGAGAGAGAGAGGGGGCGAGAGAGAGAGAGAGAGGGGGCGAGAGAGAGAGAGAGAGGGGGCGAGAGAGAGAGAGAGAGGGGGCGAGAGAGAGAGAGAGAGGGGGCGAGAGAGAGAGAGAGAGGGGGCGAGAGAGAGAGAGAGGGGGCGAGAGAGAGGGGGCGAGAGAGAGGGGGCGAGAGAGAGGGGGCGAGAGAGAGGGGGCGAGAGAGAGGGGGCGAGAGAGAGGGGGAGAGAGAGGGAGAGAGAGAGGGGGCGAGAGAGAGAGAGAGGGGGCGAGAGAGAGAGAGAGGGGGCGAGAGAGAGAGAGAGGGGGCGAGAGAGAGAGAGAGGGGGCGAGAGAGAGAGAGAGAGAGAGGGGGCGAGAGAGAGAGAGAGAGAGAGGGGGCGAGAGAGAGAGAGAGAGAGGGGGCGAGAGAGAGAGAGAGAGAGGGGGCGAGAGAGGGGGCGAGAGAGAGAGAGAGAGAGAGGGGGCGAGAGAGAGAGAGAGAGAGAGGGGGCGAGAGAGAGAGAGAGAGGGGGCGAGAGAGAGAGGGGGCGAGAGATGAAAGGAAAATATTAGAGGGTTGGTCCCAAAATAAGGCAGGTCTCCTGTGAGACAGGAATCAGGTTTCCTTACAACCTTTAACTGTGTGTGTGTTCTTGTATTGCACAAGCTCAAGCTAGTGTAATTCACGCCACAGCGTGTATGTATGCATGTGTATACACAGTACCAGTCAAAAGTTGACACACTTACTCATTCCAGGGTTTTACATTGTAGAATATTAGTGAAGACATCAAAACTATGAAATAACACATATGGAATCATGTAGTAACCAAACAAAGTGTTAAACAAATCAAAATATATTAGACATTTTGAAAGTAGCCACCCTTTGCCTTGACATCTTTGTATACTCTTGGCACTCTCTCAACCAGCTTCATGAGGTAGTCACCTGGAATGCATTTCAATTAACTGGTGTGACTTGTTAAAAGTTATTTTGTGGAATTTATTTCCTTCTTAATATGTTTTTCAGTTGTGTTGTGACAAGGTAGGTATACAAAAGATATGGAGTTGGTCTTAGACCAAGAACAGCTCAATTAAGCAAAGAGAAATGACAGTCCATCATTACTTCAAGAAATGACGGTCAGTCAACCTGGAAAATTTCAAGAACTTTGAAAGTTTCTTCGAATGCAGTTTCAAAACCCAAGCGCTACGCTTAAAAACGGGCTCTCGTGAAGATCGTCACAGGGAAGGAAGACCCAGAGTTCTCTGTTGCAGAGGATAAATTCATTAGAGTTACCAGCCTCAGAAATCGCAGCACAAATAAATGCTTCACAGACTTCAAGTAACAGACAAATCTCAACATCAACTGTTCAGAGGAGACTGTGTGAATCAGGCTTCCATGGTCAAAGAAACCACCACAAAATGATACCAATGAGACTTGCTTGGGCCAAGAAACACGAGCAGTGGACATTAGATTGGTGGAAATCTGTCTTTTGGTCTGATGAGTCCAAATGTGAGATTTTTGGTTCCAACCGCCGTGTCTTTGTGAGACGCAGATTAGGTGAACAGATGATCTCTGCATGTGTGGTTCCCACCGTGAAGCATGGAGGAGGTGGTGTGATGGTGGTTTGCTGGTGACACTGTCAATTTATTTAGAATTCAAGGCACACTTAACCAGCATGGCTACCACAGCATTCTGCAGCGATACACCATCCCATCTGGTTTGCGCTTAGTGGGACTATCATTTGTTTTTCAACAGGACAATGACCCAACACACTTCCAGGCTGTGTAAGGGCTATTTGACCAAGAAGGAGAGTGATGGAGTGCTGCATCAGATGACCTGGCCTCCACAATCATCCGACCTCAACCCAATTGAGATGGTTTGGGATGAGTTTGACCGCAGAGTGAAGGAAAAGCAGCCAACAAGTGCTCAGCATATGTGGGAACTCCTTCAAGAGGGTTGGAAAAGCATTCAAGGTGAAGCTGGTTGAGAGAATACCAAGAGTGTGCAAAGCTGTCATCAAGGCTAAGGGTGGCTACTTTGAAGAATCTATTTTGGTTTGGTTAACACTTTTTTTGGTTACTACATTATTCCATAGTTTGTGTCTTCACTATTATTCTACAATGTAGAAAAAAGAAAAACCCTTGAATGAGTAGGTGTGTCCTTTTGAATGTACAGTATACAGTGCATTGGGAAAGTATTCAGATCCCTTCACTTTTTACACATTTTGTTACGTTACAGCGTTATTCTAAAAGTGATTATTGTTTTTATTCCTCAATCTACACACAATATCCCATTATAAAGCAAAATCCGGTTTTTAGAAATGTTAGCTAATTTATTAAAAATAAACTGAAATATTACATTTACATAAGTATTCAGACCCTTTACTTTGTTGAAGCACCAGCGATTACAGCATCAAGTCTTCTTGGGTTTGACGCTACAAGCATGGCAAACCTGTATTTGGAGAGTGTCTCCCATTCTTCTCTGCAGATCCTATCAAGCTCTGTCAAGTTGGATGGGGAGCTCTCCGGAGATGGCGATCGAGTTCAAGTCCAGGCTCTGGCTGGGCCACTCAAGGACATTCAGAGACTTGTCCCGAAGCCACTCCTGTGCTGTCTTGGTTGTGTACTTAGGGTCGTTGTCCTGTTGGAAGGTGAACCTTCACCCCAGTCTGAGGTTTGGAGCAGGTTTTCATCAAGGATCTCTACTTTGCTCCGTTCATCTTTCCCTCAATCCTGACTAGTCTCTCAGTCCCTGCCGCTGAAAAACATCCCCACAGCATTATGTTGCCGTCACCAAACATCAAGTATGATCAATGGAAACAGGATGCACCTGAGCTCAATTTCAAGTCTCATAGCAAAGGGTCTGAATACTTATGTAAATAAGGAATGCTTTTATTTGTAACACATTTGCAAACATTTCTAAAAACCTTATTTTGCTTTGTCATTATGCGGTATTGTGTGTAGATGGGAAAAAAATAATTCAATCAATTTTAGAATAAGGCTGTAATTTAACAAAAATGTGGAAAAAGTCATGGGATCTGAATACTTTCTGAATGCCCTGTGTGTGTCGCAGGATATCCAGTCGGTAATAACCAGCTTTTGGCCCCCAAAAATTAAATATAAGCAAAGAAATAAAATGAACTAATTGTCCGGGAGAATAATACATTTCCCATTGTGAAATAATACTTTTTAGCCTCTTCAGTGATGGAAAAACCAGTCCATGGAAATACATTTAACCGGTTATGCTTATCAGTCTATAGGTAACTTGCATAATTTAGTGGAATTAAATTGGCGTGTGTATATATATATTCCTCGTGTTATTTATCATCTTTAGAGACAGAGCATTTTAGAGGAACACAAACATATTTCTGAGGCTATTGATTAGAAACACCCGCCATTTGTAATTCTCAACTGGTCATTGAAGCGTGAAAACGGAAGGCAGGGTTCATCAGCGCGTCACACAGCACTTTGCAACGCGCTGGAGACACAACGCATTTTGAAAACATGTAGTTGATTAAACATATGGCTTATTAAATTGTGAGGAACCTGAGCGTTTTACTACATTTGAGGCTTTACCTTCAAAGTAGCCTACGCAAAATCACACCATATCCGGAGACTAATGTGTTATACAGACTTCCATATGTCATTGAAACCAATAGCCTAATGTGTTATACAGACTTCCATATGTCATTGAAACCAATAGCCTATTGTGTTATACAGACTTCCATATGTCATTGAAACCAGTAGTCTAATGTTTTATATGTCATTGAAACCAATGTCTATAATGTGTTATAGACTTCCATGTCATTGAAACCAATAGTCAATTTACTCTCACGTTCTATTGTTTTTCAACTTTGTTTCATTGTCTGGAAGCCAGATGCACAATCGTGTGTAGCCTACTGTACATTGCTGCACTAATAATGTGAAGAAATAATACTTGATCAACATTTTAAGCTAAAAGTTCTGATCTGTTGCATCAGACTCATTGCTTTGTTAAGTTATTTTACGTAGCCTAGGCCTATTGGTTGTATGAATTTGGGATCTACTGTCCCAGTGTGTTTGGAATAGACAAGCCAACCAATAGAACAACTTCCCTACTATGGGGACAGTAGATTGACATAGCCTTATGGATGTGCCACCTACAAGCCTAGGGGAAGCTTTCCCTTAGTAAATGTAATTAAATTGCCAAAATGATATTGCCTAATAAGCGATTTTTGTCCTATCTACACAAAAATACAATTCCTGAAGTGGAAGGCAGCGCTCTGCAAATACCAAATGATTGTTGAGTTGAAACTGTCAGTGAAAAGTAGAGGCCCAGTCAGGCATGTAACAATATTTCAAAATTACAGGAAAACATAGTTTGGCAAGAAAATGGTTATTGCTGTAAAGGAGACAATGAAAATACTCTAACCTGTTATTTAGTCGAGCTAACAACAGTAGGCCTATTTCCCATCTTATTGGCACCAGTGGAGAACGTTCTCAACTGGCCTACCTGGTTAAATAAAGGTGAAATAAATATTGGCACCAGTGGAGAGCGTTCTCAACTGGCCTACCTGGTTAAATAAAGGTGAAATAAATATTGGCACCAGTGGAGAGCGTTCTCAACTGGCCTACCTGGTTAAATAAAGGTGAAATAAATATTGGCACCAGTGGAGAGCATCGGCCATATCCCCGGTTAGGGCGCACTGTGCATGTGGCCGACCAGCTCGATTCAGTCTTATGTAGCAAAATGTGAAATGGTGTTTATTTTTACATTGGATGAAAGTAGAGACTAAGAGCTAGAAAATGTTATGTCATACTATATAGTTGAGGAACAACGGGAAAGTAATTCTGCTTTGAAAGTTGATAAAGTCGTACCCTCACTTTTGAGAAAATGGCCCTTGAATCTTTTGGGACTTACTGGAGAGCTCTTCTTTGTCTACACCAATTCAGTCTCGCTCACACACTCTTAAGCTTTAGCCCCACCCATCTCTTTAAGGATTCACATGATTCACTAAAGGCTGGTTTATACCACGGGTGTTTAATTTAATCTGGAGTGCCAGAGTGTGCTCTGGGCTTTCGTATACGCAGAGCGTTGTCAGATAGGCCTTTCGTAAATTCATAGCGTTTCACTCTGGGAGCGTTCAGACGCTTTGGATGAAAAGTAGGGTTGATCCGAGCGTTATGACGTAACAGCAGTTAAGCACCCAAAGCTAACTGGCTAATGTTGGCTAGTTTGCTAGCTACTTTCAGACACAAATGCGAGAACAGCTCACTGACCATTTCACTCGCCCTAGCAGAGCTGGTAAGGCTGTTTTCATGCTATCCAGAGCGTTGGTTACTAACTGTGCTGCTGGCAACAATGTAGTTACGCTTTTTTGCCAACGTTTACTGACACCGGCCATATTCAAAGGGTTTTGAGCGTTCGTAAATTCGTCAGTTATTCTGAATTTACCAGCTACGTCTATCGGCAGTTGTCAGAGTGACAAACATTCTATTGAAATAGTTACTAGCATATTGGAGTCTTTTGAATAGACATGTAGCTAGCTAAACAATGAACCACAATCCCAACTCATAATGTTACTACCCTGCATGAATCTGCAGGTAGCTAACCAAACAGGTTCAATGTTAGCTAGCTAACATTAGATATTAGGTTATAACTAGCAATGGAAATGGCTCTGAGATAAAAAATAATATTACATCATACATGTAACATTAGCTAGCTAGCCAGCCAGCTAACATTAAATAGCTAGCTAACAGTACACTAACTTGAAATGAAAACTACTTTGATAAAATATTGAAATGTGTAATATCTGAAAATGTAGCTAGCTAGACTCTCTTACCCGTATGAATGGATGCTTCTCCCTCTCTGGCACGGATGAATGGATGCTTCTCCCTCTCTTACCCGTATGAATGGATGCTTCTCCCTCTCTTACCCGTATGAATGGATGCTTCTCCCTCTCTTACCCGTATGAATGGATGCTTCTCCCTCTCTTACCCGTATGAATGGATGCTTCTCCCTCTCTGGCACGGATGAATGGATGCTTCTCCCTCTCTTACCCGTATGAATGGATGCTTCTCCCTCTCTGGCACGGATGAATGGATGCTTCTCCCTCTCTTACCCGTATGAATGGATGCTTCTCCCTCTCTTACCCGTATGAATGGATGCTTCTCCCTCTCTTACCCGTATGAATGGATGCTTCTCCCTCTCTTACCCGTATGAATGGATGCTTCTCCCTCTCTGGCACGGATGAATGGATGCTTCTCCCTCTCTTACCCGTATGAATGGATGCTTCTCCCTCTCTGGCACGGATGAATGGATGCTTCTCCCTCTCTTACCCGTATGAATGGATGCTTCTCTCCCTCTCTTACCCGTATGAATGGATGCTTCTCCCTCTCTTACCCGTATGAATGGATGCTTCTCCCTCTCTTACCCGTATGAATGGATGCTTCTCCCTCTCTGGCACGGATGAATGGATGCTTCTCCCTCTCTTACCCGTATGAATGGATGCTTCTCCCTCTCTTACCCGTATGAATGGATGCTTCTCCCTCTCTTACCCGTATGAATGGATGCTTCTCCCTCTCTTACCCGTATGAATGGATGCTTCTCCCTCTCTTACCCGTATGAATGGATGCTTCTCCCTCTCTTACCCGTATGAATGGATGCTTCTCCCTCTCTTACCCGTATGAATGGATGCTTCTCCCTCTCTTACCCGTATGAATGGATGCTTCTCCCTCTCTTACCCGTATGAATGGATGCTTCTCCCTCTTACCCGTATGAATGGATGCTTCTCCCCCTCTTACCCGTATGAATGGATGCTTCTCCCTCTCTGGCACGGATGAATGGATGCTTCTCCCTCTCTTACCCGTATGAATGGATGCTTCTCCCTCTCTTACCCGTATGAATGGATGCTTCTCCCTCTCTTACCCGTATGAATGGATGCTTCTCCCTCTCTTACCCGTATGAATGGATGCTTCTCCCTCTCTTACCCGTATGAATGGATGCTTCTCCCTCTCTTACCCGTATGAATGGATGCTTCTCCCTCTCTGGCACGGATGTCATGGTTGCCTGAGATTGAAGATGTATAAAACACCCCTCTCCGGATTACAACAGCCTGTGTTGTCTCTTTTTGACTCCGTCTGCATATTTGCAATCAAACGCCAGAACCTTCTCCGTCTCCTTAGCTTTCATATTCTAATTCCACTGATTTCAAAACTCGGTCCTCCAGGAAGTGGAGAGCAACACTGATGCAGTTCTACTAAGTGCTGTCTTTCAAACAAGCTAAATTAGAAAGGATTACCTGGACATACTGACCAGCTCATATTATAGACAGGATTACCTGGACACACTGACCATCTCATAGACAGGATTACCTGGACACACTGACCATCTCATATTATAGACAGGATTACCTGGACACACTGACCAGCTCATATTATAGACAGGATTACCTGGACATACTGACCATCTCATAGACAGGATTACCTGGACACACTGACCATCTCATATTATAGACAGGATTACCTGGACACACTGACCATCTCATATTATAGACAGGATTACCTGGACACACTGACCAGCTCATGTTATAGACAGGATTACCTGGACACACTGACCATCTCATATTATAGACAGGATTACCTGGACACACTGACCAGCTCATATTATAGACAGGATTACCTGGACACACTGACCAGCTCATATTATAGACAGGATTACCTGGACACACTGACCAGCTCATATTATAGACAGGATTACCTGGACACACTGACCAGCTCATATTATAGACAGGATTACCTGGACACACTGAGCAGCTCATATTATAGACAGAAGCGTTCTATATGGCAGACCAATCCGAACTCATCTCTCGGCATGTCCAGCCAACTCATTATCTCAGCCAATCATGGCTAGCAGGAAGGTTGCTGACTTTTTCGGTGGCTAAACCAACCAACTATTGTATTCGTATTTACAGATGACATACAAGTTTGTTATTAAAACACACAAAAGTTGACATGTTCCAGAAGCCATTTCTAGATAAAAACACAAAAAAAATTTTTTTTTAAGTTAACGTTGAAATATGTCTCCTGTGAAGTAGTGACGCACGACATCCACCTAGTTTCCTGAAACAAATCATATTCACTCCATCACTGTTGAGTCAGTGACACTTAAACGTTTAGATGGACGTCATATTAGATTAGTGTCTATCCTTTACATTGGTCTATTATATGGACAACATCATATTAGATTACTGTCTCTCCTCATTGGTCTATTATATGGACAACATCATGGTGTCTCTCCTTCTCATTGGTCTATTATATGGACAACATCATGGTGTCTCTCCTTCTCATTGGTCTATTATATGGACAACATCATAGTGTCTCTCCTCATTGGTCTATTATGCGGACAACATAATATTATATTAGTGTCTCCCCTTCTCATTGGTCTATTTTGTGGACAACATAAACAAGATGACTATCCATTCTACTCATCACATTATGAATAGTAGTCTAGTCTGCAAATGTGATGATGCATGGAATGCTTTATTATAAACGTGCATTATTGTGATGTGGACAGGTATTAAATGTAGACAGGTATTCCAACATCTAACAGGAAGGGACAGGTTGGAATACCTGTCCACATTTAATACCTGTCCCTTCCTGTTAGATGTTGGAATACCTGTCCACATTTAATACCTGTCCCTACCTGTTAGATGTTAGAATACCTGTCCACATTTAATACCTCTAACAGGTAGGGACAGGTATTAAATGTGGACAGGTATTAAATGTGGACAGGTATTCTAACATCTAACAGGTAGGGACAGGTATTCCAACATCTAACAGGAAGGGACAGGTATTAAATGTGGACAGGTATTCCAACATCTAACAGGAAGGGACAGGTATTAAATGTGGACAGGTATTCCAACATCTAACAGGAAGGGACAGGTATTAAATGTGGACAGGTATTCTAACAAACATCATTACATCCTCGACTTGCATGTTCTGTTCAGATGAATTACCATAACCTAAAGCACCGTGGGTGGACACCCTAATCAGGTTATGGGCCCAAAGCATATGGGTCCTGTATGTTTCTCAAATGTCAGAAAAATGTAAATGCTGCCGGTCTATATGTCCATTGTCATAACAGAAACCCTGTTGTGTTGTGTGTCTCACCTGCTCTCCCTTGGCTTTTGGTACCACCCTCTTGTCCTCCATGTCACACTTGTTGCCTAGCAGCATTCTCTCCACGTCCTCGTTGGCATGCTGAAACACATATTACAGACTAATCCAACAGCTGTAGACCTTACCGTGAAATGCTTACTTACAAGCCCTTAACCAACAATGCAGTTAAGAAAATAGAGTTAAGAAAATATTTACTAAATAAACTAAAGTAAAACATAAAATAAACAAGGGTCAATGTAAATAGTTTGGGTGGCCATTTGATTAATTGTTCAGCAGTTTTTTGGCTTGGGGGTAGAAGCTGTTAAGGAGCCTTTTGGACCTAGACTTGGCACTCCGGTACCGCTTTCCGTGCGGTAGTAGAGAGAACAGTCCATGACTTTGGTCTTAGACAATTTCTGGGGCCTTCCTCTGACACCGCCTAGTATATAGGACCTGGATGTCAGTAAGCTTGGGCCCAGTGATGTACTGGGCAGTACTCACTACCCTCTGTAGAACGGTCAGATGCTGAGCAGTTGCCGTACCAGGCAGTGATGCAACCGGTCAGATGCTCTCGATGGTGCAGCTGTAGAACGTTTTCAGGATCCAGGGACCCATGCTAAATCTTTTCAGTCTCCTGAGGGGGAATAGGTTTTGTCGTGCCCTCTTCACGACTGTCTCGGTGTGTTTGGATCATGATAGCTTGTTGGGGATGTGGACACCAAGGAACTTGAAGCTCTCAACCTGCTCCACTGCAGCCCCGTCGATGAGAATGGGGGCCTGCTCGGCCCTCCTTTTCCTATAGTCCACAATCTTCTTTGTCTTGAACGCGTTGAGGGAGAGGCTGTTGTTCTGGCACCACACGACCTGGTCTCTGACCACCTCCCTATAGGCTGTCTCATCAATGTCGGTGATCAAGCCTACCACTATTGTGATTTCAGCAAACTAAAATTCAGTGTTGGAGTTGTGCTTGGCCACACAGTCGTGGGTGAACAGGGAGTACAGGAGGGGACTGAGCACGCACCCCTGAGGGGCCCTCATGTAGAGGATCAGCGTGGCAGATGTGTTGTTACCTATCTTACCACCTGGGGGCGGCCCGTCAGGAAGTCCAGGATCCAGTTGCAGAGGGAGGTGTTTTTATTTATTTTACCTGTATTTAACTAGGCAAGTCCGTTAAGAACATTATTTACAATGAGCTCGGGATTCGATCCAGCAACTTTTCGGTTACTGGCCCAACGCTCTAACCACTAGGATACCTGGCGCCCTGTTTAGTCCCAGGGTCCTTAGTGATGATCTTTGTGGCACTTTGGTGTTGAACGCTGAGCTGTAGTCAATTTACAGCATTCTCACATAGGTGTTCCTTTTGTCCAGGTGGAAAAGGGCAGTGTGGAGTGCGATTGAGTCATCAGTGGATCTGTTGGGGCGGTATGCGATGATGGGCGAGCTTTGTATGCGTCTCTGTGTGTAGAGTAAAGGTGGTCTACAGTTTTTTTCAATCTGGTTGCACATGTGACATGCTGGTAGAAATGAGGTAAACCGGATTACAGTTTGCCTGCATTAAAGTCCCCGGCCACTAGGAGCGCCGCTTCTGGATGAGGGTTTTCTTGTTTGTTTATGGCCTTATACAGCTTGTTGAGTGCGGTCTTAATACCAGCATCGTTTTGTGGTGGTATAAAGACGGCTACGAATAATAGATGAAAACTCTCTTGGTAGATAGTGTGGTCTACGGCTTATCATGAGGTACTCTACCTCAGCCGAGCAATACCTCGAGACTACCTTAACATTAGACATCATGCACCAGCTGTTACTGAGAAATAGACACACCCCCACCCTTCGTCTTACCAGACATAGCTGTTCTGTCCTGCCGATGCACGGAAAACCCAGCCAGCTCTATATTATCCATGCTGTCGTTCAGCCACGACTCGGTGAAACATTAAAAACTAACATCTTATGTCCCGTTGGTAGGATAGTCTCGAACGGAGCTCATCCAGTTTATTCTCCATGATTGCACGTTGGCCAATAGAACGGATGGTAGAGGCGGGTTACACACTCGCCGACGAATTCTCACAAGGCACCCGGATCTCCGCCCCCTGAATTTTCTTCATGTGAATGACAAGGATTTGGGCCTTGTCTGGGAACAACATTATATCCTTCCTGTGACACTCAAAATAAAAAATATTTGTCCAGTTTGAGGTGAGTAATCGCTGTTCTGATATCCAGAAGCTCTTTTCGGTCATAAGAGATGGAGGCAGCAAAATTCTGTACAAAATAAGTTACAAACAATGCGAATACACACTAAATAGCACAGTTGGGTAGGAGACAGTAAAACGACAGCCATATACCTCTGGCGCCATTCAGATGACTGGTCTAACAAACCCCAATCCATCCTATTGCAGACTAACCAATCCCAATCCATCCTATTGCAGACTAACCAATCCCAATCCATCCTATTGCAGACTAACCAATCCCAATCCATCCTATTGCAGACTAACCAATCCCAACCCATCCTATTGCAGACTAACCAATCCCAACCCATCCTATTGCAGACTAACCAATCCCAACCCATCCTATTGCAGACTAACCAATCCCAACCCATCCTATTGCAGACTAACCAATCCCAACCCATCCTATTGCAGACTAACCAATCCCAACCCATCCTATTGCAGACTAACCAATCCCAATCCATCCTATTGCAGACTAACCAATCCCAATCCATCCTATTGCAGACTAACCAATCCCAATCCATCCTATTGCAGACTAACCAATCCCAATCCATCCTATTGCAGACTAACCAATCCCAATCCATCCTATTGCAGACTAACCAATCCCAATCCATCCTATTGCAGACTAACCAATCCCAATCCATCCTATTGCAGACTAACCAATCCCAATCCATCCCATTGCAGACTAACCAATCCCAATCCATCCCATTGCAGACTAACTAACCCCATCCTATTACAGACTAACTAACCCCAACCTATTACAGACTAACCCCATCCTATTACAGACTAACCCCATCCTATTACAGACTAACCCCATCCTATTACAGACTAACTAACCCCATCCTATTACAGACTAACTAACCCCATCCTATTACAGACTAACTAACCCCATCCTATTACAGACTAACTAACCCCATCCTATTACAGACTAACTAACCCCATCCTATTACAGACTAACCCCATCCTATTACAGACTAACCCCATCCTATTACAGACTAACCCCATCCTATTACAGACTAACTAACCCCATCCTATTACAGACTAACTAACCCCATCCTATTACAGACTAACTAACCCCATCCTATTACAGACTAACCCCATCCTATTACAGACTAACCCCATCCTATTACAGACTAACCCCAACCTATTACAGACTAACCCCAACCTATTACAGACTAACCCCAACCTAGTACAGACTAACCCCAACCTAGTACAGACTAACCCCAACCAAATACAGACTAAACCCATCCTATTACAGACTAACTAACCCCAACCTATTACAGACTAACCCCAACCTATTACAGACTAACCCCATCCTATTACAAACTAACCAACCCCATCCTATTACAGACTAACTAACCCCATCCTATTACAGACTAACTAACCCCATCCTATTACAAACTAACTAAACCCATCCTATTACAGACTAACCAACCCCATCCTAGTACAGACTAACCCCATCCTAGTACAGACTAACCTCATCCTAGTACAGACTAACCCCATCCTAGTACAGACTAACCCCATCCTAGTACAGACTAACCCCATCCTATTACAGACTAACCCCATCCTATTGCAGACTAACCCCATCCTATTGCAGACTAACCCCATCCTATTGCAGACTAACCCCATCCTATCGCAGACTAACCCCATCCTATTGCAGACTAACCCCATCCTATCGCAGACTAACCCCATCTATCGCATCCTAGTACAGACTAACCCCATCCTAGTACAGACTAACCTCATCCTAGTACAGACTAACCCCATCCTAGTACAGACTAACTAACCCCATCCTAGTACAGACTAACTAACCCCATCCTAGTACAGACTAACCCCATCCTATTACAGACTAACCCCATCCTATTACAGACTAACCCCATCCTATTACAGACTAACCCCATCCTATTGCAGACTAACCCCAACCTATTGCAGACTAACCCCATCCTATTGCAGACTAACCCCATCCTATTGCAGACTAACCCCATCCTATTGCAGACTAACCCCATCCTATTGCAGACTAACCCCATCCTATTACAGACTAACCCCATCCTTTTACAGACTAACCCCATCCTATTACAGACTAACCCCATCCTATTACAGACTAACCCCATCCTATTACAGACTAACCCCATCCTATTACAGACTAACCCCATCCTATTACAGACTAACCCCATCCTATTACAGACTAACCCCATCCTATTACAGACTAACCCCATCCTATTACAGACTAACCCCATCCTATTACAGACTAACCCCATCCTATTACAGACTAACCCCATCCTATTACAGACTAACCCCAACCTATTGCAGACTAACCCCATCCTATTGCAGACTAACCCATCCTATTACAGACTAACCCATCCTTTTACAGACTAACCCCATCCTTTTACAGACTAACCCCATCCTTTTACAGACTAACCCCATCCTATTACAGACTAACTAACCCCATCCTATTACAGACTAACCCCATCCTATTACAGACTAACTAACCCCATCCTATTACAGACTAACTAACCCCATCCTATTACAGACTAACTAACCCCATCCTATTACAGACTAACTAACCCCATCCTATTACAGACTAACCCCAACCTATTACAGACTAACCCCATCCTATTACAGACTAACCCCAACCTAGTACAGACTAACTAACCCCATCCTAGTACAGACTAACTAACCCCACCCTATTACAGACTAACCCCACCCTATTACAGACTAACTAACCCCATCCTATTACAGACTAACTAACCCCATCCTATTACAGACTAACCCCATCCTATTACAGACTAACCCCATCCTATTACAGACTAACCCCAACCTATTACAGACTAACCCAACCTATTACAGACTAACCCCATCCTAGTACAGACTAACCCCATCCTATTACAGACTAACCCCATCCTATTACAGACTAACCCCATCCTATTACAGACTAACCCCATCCTAGTACAGACTAACCCCATCCTAGTACAGACTAACCCCATCCTAGTACAGACTAACCCCAACCTAGTACAGACTAACCCCACCCTATTACAGACTAACTAACCCCACCCTATTACAGACTAACTAACCCCATCCTATTACAGACTAACCCCATCCTATTACAGACTAACCCCATCCTATTACAGACTAACCCCATCCTATTACAGACGAACCCCATCCTATTACAGACGGACCCCATCCTATTACAGACTGACCCCATCCTATTACAGACTGACCCCATCCTATTACAGACTGACCCCATCCTATTACAGACTGACCCCATCCTATTACAGACTAAACCCAACCTATTACAGACTAAACCCAACCTATTACAGACTAACCCCATCCTAGTACAGACTAACCCCACCCTATTACAGACTAACTAACCCCATCCTATTACAGACTAACCCCACCCTATTACAGACTAACCCCACCCTATTACAGACTAACCCCATCCTATTACAGACTAACCCCATCCTATTACAGACTAACCCCATCCTATTACAGACTAACCCCATCCTATTACAGACTAACCCCATCCTAGTACAGACTAACCCCATCCTAGTACAGACTAACCCCATCCTAGTACAGACTAACCCCATCCTAGTACAGACTAACCCCACCCTAGTACAGACTAACCCCACCCTAGTACAGACTAACCCCACCCTAGTACAGACTAACTAACCCCACCCTATTACAGACTAACTAACCCCACCCTATTACAGACTAACTAACCCCACCCTATTACAGACTAACTAACCCCACCCTATTACAGACTAACTAACCCCATCCTATTACAGTCTAACTAACCCCATCCTATTACAGTCTAACTAACCCGACCCTATTACAGACTAACCCCATCCTATTACAGACTAACCCCATCCTATTACAGACTAACCCCATCCTATTAGACTAACCCCATCCTATTACAGACTAACCCCATCCTATTACAGACTAACCCCATCCTATTACAGACTAACCCCATCCTATTACAGACTAACCCCATCCTATTACAGACTAACCCCATCCTATTACAGACTAACCCCATCCATTACAGACTAACCCCATCCTATTACAGACTAACCCCATCCTATTACAGACTAACCCCATCCTATTACAGACTAACCCCATCCTATTACAGACTAACCCCATCCTATTACAGACTAACCCCATCCTATTACAGACTAACCCCATCCTATTACAGACTAACCCCATCCTATTACAGACTAACCCCATCCTATTACAGACTAACCCCATCCTATTACAGACTAACCCCATCCTATTACAGACTAACCCCATCCTATTACAGACTAACCCCATCCTATTACAGACTAACCCCATCCTATTACAGACTAACCCCATCCTATTACAGACTAACCCCATCCTATTACAGACTAATACAGACTAACCCCATCCTATTACAGACTAACCCCATCCTATTACAGACTAACCCCATCCTATTAGACTAACCCCATCCTATTAGACTAACCCCATCCTATTAGACTAACCCCATCCTATTACAGACTAACCCCATCCTATTACAGACTAACCCCATCCTATTACAGACTAACCCCATCCTATTACAGACTAACCCCATCCTATTACAGACTAACCCCATCCTATTACAGACTAACCCCATCCTATTACAGACTAACCCCATCCTATTACAGACTAACCCCACCCTAGTACAGACTAACTTACCCCACCCTATTACAGACTAACTAACCCCACCCTATTACAGACTAACTAACCCCACCCTATTACAGACTAACTAACCCCACCCTATTACAGACTAACTAACCCCATCCTATTACAGTCTAACTAACCCGACCCTATTACAGACTAACCCCATCCTATTACAGACTAACCCCATCCTATTACAGACTAACCCCATCCTATTAGACTAACCCCATCCTATTACAGACTAACCCCATCCTATTACAGACTAACCCCATCCTATTACAGACTAACCCCATCCTATTACAGACTAACCCCATCCTATTACAGACTAACCCCATCCTATTACAGACTAACCCCATCCATTACAGACTAACCCCATCCTATTACAGACTAACCCCATCCTATTACAGACTAATACAGACTAACCCCATCCTATTACAGACTAACCCCATCCTATTACAGACTAACCCCATCCTATTACAGACTAACCCCATCCTATTACAGACTAACCCCATCCTATTACAGACTAACCCCATCCTATTACAGACTAACCCCATCCTATTACAGACTAACCCCATCCTATTACAGACTAACCCCATCCTATTACAGACTAACCCCATCCTATTACAGACTAACCCCATCCTATTACAGACTAACCCCATCCTATTACAGACTAACCCCATCCTATTACAGACTAATACAGACTAACCCCATCCTATTACAGACTAACCCCATCCTATTACAGACTAACCCCATCCTATTAGACTAACCCCATCCTATTAGACTAACCCCATCCTATTACAGACTAACCCCATCCTATTACAGACTAACCCCATCCTATTACAGACTAACCCCATCCTATTACAGACTAACCCCATCCTATTACAGACTAACCCCATCCTATTACAGACTAACCCCATCCTATTACAGACTAACCCCATCCTATTACAGACTAACCCCATCCTATTACAGACTAACCCCATCCTATTACAGACTACAACTAACCCCATCCTATTACAGACTAACCCCATCCTATTACAGACTAACCCCATCCTATTACAGACTAACCCCATCCTATTACAGACTAACCCCATCCTATTACAGACTAACCCCATCCTATTACAGACTATTACAGACTAACCCCATCCTATTACAGACTAACCCCATCCTATTACAGACTAACCCCATCCTATTACAGACTAACCCCATCCTATTACAGACTAACCCCAACATTGTATTATGTTGGGGTTAGTCTGTACTATGTTGTGGATGTTCTCACTATTCTGAATGTCTATAAAGAATCCAGATGTTGTTCTGGAATATGAACAGAAATGCTGGACATTTTGATCTCTTATTATGGTGGTGATTTGACAAAATGACAACATGGTCTTGAATTGGATTTCTGGTCTCGTACCCCTTGTCCCCCTCCCCGTCTGGGTCTTGACTCAGTCTCCATTTTCTCCAGTCTCTCTTTAGGTGGTCTCAAACACAGCACTGGTGTGTAGATGTGTGTGTATAATGTCCGTGTGTGTGTGTGCGTGTACCTCGTCGATGTTGCGGAGCCACTTGCTGATGTTCTCGAAGCTCTTGGCGTTGGTGATGTCATAGACCAGCATGATGCCCATGGCGCCTCGATAGTAGGACGTGGTGATGGTGTGGAACCTCTCCTGACCAGCTGTGTCCCTGTTAAACACATTATATATAAACCTCTCCTGACCAGCTATGTCCCTGTTAAACACATTATATATAAACCTCTCCTGACCAGCTGTGTCCCTGTTAAACACATTATATATAAACCTCTCCTGACCAGCTGTGTCCCTGTTAAACACATTATATATATATATATATATACACACACTACTCCTGACAAGCTGTCCCCTTGTAAAACACATTATATATAAACTACTCCTGACCAGCTGTCCCCCTGTTAAACACATATATAAACTACTCCTGACCAGCTGTCCCCTTGTTAACTTCTTATGGCTGGGGGCAGAATTGAGTAGCTTGGATGAATAAGGTGCCCAGAGTAAACTGCCTGCTACTCAGTCCCAGAAGCTAAGATATGCATAGTATTAGTATATTTGGATAGAAAACACTCTGAAGTATAACAGAACTCATATGGCAGGCAAAAACCAGAGAAAAAATCCAACCAGGAAGTGGGAAATCTGAGGTTTGTAGGTTTGCCTATCCAATATACAGTGTCTATGGGGTCATATTGCACTTCCTAAGGCTTCCACTAGATGTCAACAGTCTTTAGAACCTTGTTTGATGCTTCTACTGTGAAGGATGAGGGAATAAGAGCTGATTGAGTCAGGGGTCTGTCAGAGTACCACGAGCTCACTCAGGCGCTCCTGTTAGAGTTAGCTGCGTCCCATCACATTTCTACAGACAAAGGAATTCTCCGGTTGAAACATTGAAGATTTATGTTAAAAACATCCTAAAGATTGATTCTATACATTGTTTGACATGTTTCTACGAACTGTAACGGAATTTGACTATTCGTCTGGCCTGCGCGTCATCAATTTGGATTTTGGAACTTAACGCGCGAACAAAAAGGAGGTATTTGGACATAAATTATGGACGTTATCGAACAAAACAAACATTTATTGTGGAACTGGGATTCCTGGGAGTGCATTCTGATGAAGATCAAAGGTAAGTGAATATTTATAATGCTATTTCTGACTTCTGTTGACTCCACAACATGGCGGATATCTATATGGCTTGTTTTGGTCTCCGAGCGCTGTACTCAGATTATAGCATGGTGTGCTTTTTCCGTAAAGTTTTTTTGAAATCTGACACAACGTTTGCATTAAGGAGAAGTGTATCTAAAGTTCCATGTATAATACTTGTATCACTTATCAATGTTTATTATGAGTATTTCTGTAAATTGATGTGGCTCTCTGCAAAATCACTGGATGTTTTGGAGGCAAAACATTACTGAACATAACACGCCAATGTAAACTAAGATTTTTGGATATAAATATGAACTTTATCGAACAAAACGTATTGTGTAACATGAAGTCCTATGAGTGTCATCTGATGAAGATCATCAAAGGTTAGTGATTAATTCTATCTCTATTTCTGCTTTTTGTGACTCCTCTCTTTGGCTGGAAAAATGGCTGTGTTTTTCTGTGAATAGGTGCTGACCTAACAATCAGATGGTGTGCTTTCTTCGTAAAGCCTTTTTGAAATCGGACACTGTGGTGGGATTAACAAGTTTATCTTTAAAATGGTGTAAAATACTTGTATGTTTGAGAAATTTTAATTATGAGATTTCTGTTTGAATTTGGCACCCTGCACTTTCACTGGCTCAGCCATAAGAACTTAAAAACATTAAATATAAAAACTACTCATGACCAGATGTCCCCCTGTTAAACACCTTATAAATAAACTGTTCCTGACCAGCTGTCCCCCTGTTAAACACATTATATATAAACTACTCTTGACCTTTTCATCCGGAGGTGAAAATAGTGCCCCTTAGCCTTAGGAAGTTAGAGAAGTTGCTCTCGGAGGATGTGTTGGTACCATTCTTTATTCATGGCTGTGTTCTTAGGCAAAATTGTGAGTGAGCCCACTCCCTTGGCTGAGAAGCAACCCCACATATGAATGGTCTCAGGATGCTTTACTGTTGGCATGACACAGGACTGATGGTAGCGCTCAGCTCGTCTTCTCCGGACAAGCTTTTTTCCGAATGCCACCTTAAAAAAATCGGAAAGGGGATTCAGAGAAAATGACTTTACCCAAGTCCTCAGCAGTCCAATCCCTGTACCTTTTGCAGAATATGAGTCTGTCCCTGATGTTTTTCCTGGAGAGAAGTGGCTTCTTTGCTGCCCTTCTTGACACCAGGCCATCCTCCAAAAGTCTTCGCCTCACTGTGCGTGCAGATGCACTCACACCTGCCTGCTGCCAATCCTGAGCAAGCTCTGTACTGGTTGTGCCCTGATCCCGCAGCTTAATCAACTTTAGGAGACGGTCCTGGTGCTTGCTAGACTTTCTTGGGCGCCCTGAAGCCTTCTTAACAACAATTGAACCGCTCTCCTTGAAGTTCTTGATGATCCGATAAATGCAATCTTACTGGCAGCAATATCCTTGCCTGTGAAGCCCTTTTTGTGCAAAGCAATGACGACGACACGTGTTTCTTTGCAGGTAACCATGGTTGACAGAGGAAGAACGATGATTCCAAGCACCACCCTCCTTTTGAAGCTTCCAGTCTGTTACTAGAACTCAATCAGCATGACAGAGTGATCTCCAGCCTTGTCCTTGTCAACACTCACACCTGTGTCAACAAGAGAATCACTGACATGCGGTCAGCTGGTCCTTTTGTGGCAGGGCTGAAATGCAGTGGAAATGTTTTTGGGGGATTCAGTTCATTTGCATGGCAAAGAGGGACTTTGCAATTAACTCATCTGATCACTTCATAACATTCTGGAGTATATGCAAATTGCCATCATACAAACTAAGGCAGCAGACTTTGTGAAAATTAATATTTGTCATATTCTCAACTTCTGGCCATGACTGTACAGTGTATTCAGAAAGTATTCAGACCCCTTATTCTAAAATGGATTGAATACATTTTTCCCCCTCAATCTACACACAGTACCACGTAATGACAAAACGAAAACAGGTGAATTTTAATCAGCAAATGAATAAAACATTTACAGAAATACCTTATTTACTTAACTCGAAATTGAGCTCAGTTGCATCCTGTTAACATTGATCATCCTTGAGATGTTTCTACAACTTAATTGGAGTCCACATGTGGACTCAATTGATTAGACATGATTTGGTAAAGCACACACCTGTCTATATAAGGTCCCACAGTTGACAGTGCATATCAGAGCAAAAACCAAGCCACGAGGTCGAAGGAATTGTCTGTAAAGCTCCGAGACAGTATTGTGTCAAGGCACAGATCTGGGGAAGGGTACCAAAACATTTCTGCAGCATTGAAGGTCCCTAAGAACACAGTGGCCTCCATCATTCTTAAATGGAACAAGTTTGGAACCACCAAGACTCTTCCTAGAGTTGGCCGGCTGGTCAAACTGAACATTCGGGGGAGAAGGGCCTTGGTCAGGGAGGTGACCAAGAACCCGATGGTCACTCTGACAGAGCTCTAGAGTTCCTATGTGGAGATGGGAGAATTTTCCAGAATGACAACCATCTCTACAGCACTCCACCATTCAGTCCTTTATGGTAGAGTGGCCAGAAGGAAGCCACTCAGTAAAAGGCACATGACAAGTCTCAATGTCCTTGAGAGCCCAGACTTGAACCCGGTCGAAAATCTCTGGAGACCTGAAAATAGCTGTGCAGCGCTCCCCATCCAACCTGACAGAGTTTGAGAGGATCTGCAGAGAAGAATGGGAGAAACTCCTCAAATACAGGTGTGCCAAGCTTGTAGAGTCATACTCAAGAAGACTTGAGGCTGTAATCGCTGCCAAAGGTGCTTCAACAAAGCACCGAGGAAAGGGTCTGAATACTTACGTAAATAAGATATTTGCAAAAATGTCTAAAAACCTGTTTTGCTTTGTCATTATGGGGTATTGTGTGCAGATTGATGAAGGGGGAACAAGTTAATCCATTTAAGAATAAGGCTGTAATGTAACAAAAGGAAAGGTCAAGGGGTATGCAGTGTATATCTACAAAAGTAAGAGCTTCTGTTATCTGTTTGAGTGACTAATAGCCTACTGATTCTGTTACCTGTTTGATTGATTAATAGCCTACTGATTCTGTTACCTGTTTGATTGATTAATAGCCTACTGATTCTGTTAGCTGTTTGAGTGACTAATAGCCTACTGATTCTGTTACCTGTTTGGGTGATTAATAGCCTACTGATTCTGTTACCTGTTTGGGTGATTAATAGCCTACTGATTCTGTTACCTGTTTGATTGACTAATAGCCTACTGATTCTGTTACCTGTTTGAGTGATTAATAGCCTACTGATTCTGTTACCTGTTTGATTGATTAATAGCCTACTGATTCTGTTACCTGTTTGATTGACTAATAGTCTACTGATTCTGTTAGCTGTTTGAGTGACTAATAGTCTACTGATTCTGTTACCTGTTTGGGTGATTAATAGCCTACTGATTCTGTTACCTGTTTGGGTGATTAATAGCCTACTGATTCTGTTACCTGTTTGATTGACTAATAGCCTACTGATTCTGTTACCTGTTTGAGTGATTAATAGCCTACTGATTCTGTTACCTGTTTGATTGATTAATAGCCTACTGATTCTGTTACCTGTTTGATTGACTAATAGCCTACTGATTCTGTTACCTGTTTGGGTGATTAATAGCCTACTGATTCTGTTACCTGTTTGATTGACTAATAGCCTACTGATTCTGTTACCCGTTTGGGTGATTAATAGCCTACTGATTCTGTTACCCGTTTGATTGATTAATATCCTACTGATTCTGTTAGCTGTTTGATTGACTAATAGCCTACTGATTCTGTTAGCTGTTTGATTGACTAATAGCCTACTGATTCTGTTAGCTGTTTGAGTGATTAATAGCCTACTGATTCTGTTAGCTGTTTGACTAATAGCCTACTGATTCTGTTAGCTGTTTGATTGACTAATAGCCTACTGATTCTGTTAGCTGTTTGATTGACTAATAGCCTACTGATTCTGTTAGCTGTTTGATTGACTAATAGCCTACTGATTCTGTTAGCTGTTTGATTGACTAATAGCCTACTGATTCTGTTAGCTGTTTGGGTGATTAATAGCCTACTGATTCTGTTACCTGTTTGATTGATTAATAGCCTACTGATTCTGTTACCTGTTTGATTGATTAATAGCCTACTGATTCTGTTACCTGTTTGGGTGATTAATAGCCTACTGATTCTGTTACCTGTTTGGGTGATTAATAGCCTACTGATTCTGTTACCTGTTTGGGTGATTAATAGCCTACTGATTCTGTTACCTGTTTGGGTGATTAATAGCCTACTGATTCTGTTACCTGTTTGGGTGACTAATAGCCTACTGATTCTGTTAGCTGTTTGAGTGATTAATAGCCTACTGATTCTGTTAGCTGTTTGATTGACTAATAGCCTACTGATTCTGTTAGCTGTTTGAGTGATTAATAGCCTACTGATTCTGTTACCTGTTTGAGTGATTAATAGCCTACTGATTCTGTTAGCTGTTTGATTGACTAATAGCCTACTGATTCTGTTAGCTGTTTGATTGACTAATAGTCTACTGATTCTGTTACCCGTTTGGGTGATTAATAGCCTACTGATTCTGTTACCCGTTTGGGTGATTAATAGCCTACTGATTCTGTTACCTGTTTGGGTGATTAATAGCCTACTGATTCTGTTACCTGTTTGGGTGATTAATAGCCTACTGATTCTGTTACCTGTTTGGGTGATTAATAGCCTACTGATTCTGTTACCTGTTTGGGTGATTAATAGCCTACTGATTCTGTTACCTGTTTGATTGACTAATAGCCTACTGATTCTGTTACCTGTTTGAGTGATTAATAGCCTACTGATTCTGTTAGCTGTTTGATTGACTAATAGCCTACTGATTCTGTTAGCTGTTTGATTGACTAATAGCCTACTGATTCTGTTACATGTTTGATTGACTAATAGTCTACTGATTCTGTGAGCACCAAGCCTCATGTTACCTGTTTGGGTGACTAATAGCCTACTGATTCTGTTACCTGTTTGAGTGATTAATAGCCTACTGATTCTGTTAGCTGTTTGATTGACTAATAGCCTACTGATTCTGTTAGCTGTTTGATTGACTAATAGCCTACTGATTCTGTTAGCTGTTTGATTGACTAATAGCCTACTGATTCTGTTAGCTGTTTGATTGACTAATAGCCTACTGATTCTGTTAGCTGTTTGATTGACTAATAGCCTACTGATTCTGTTACCTGTTTGATTGACTAATAGCCTACTGATTCTGTTACCTGTTTGATTGACTAATAGCCTACTGATTCTGTTAGCTGTTTGATTGACTAATAGCCTACTGATTCTGTTAGCTGTTTGATTGACTAATAGCCTACTGATTCTGTTAGCTGTTTGATTGACTAATAGCCTACTGATTCTGTTAGCTGTTTGATTGACTAATAGCCTACTGATTCTGTTACCTGTTTGGGTGATTAATAGCCTACTGATTCTGTTAGCTGTTTGATTGACTAATAGCCTACTGATTCTGTTAGCTGTTTGATTGACTAATAGCCTACTGATTCTGTTACCTGTTTGATTGACTAATAGCCTACTGATTCTGTTACCTGTTTGATTGACTAATAGTCTACTGATTCTGTTACCTGTTTGATTGACTAATAGCCTACTGATTCTGTTACCTGTTTGATTGACTAATAGCCTACTGATTCTGTTACCTGTTTGATTGACTAATAGCCTACTGATTCTGTGAGCACCAAGCCTCATGCAACGGCAACATGGCAGATAAAGCTACTTCACCGATGCGGCTGTTTATAATATTTGCTTTGCTGTAATTAAGGCTTTACCATTTTATTTCTTGAGAACTTATAATTTATTCAGTGTTGTTTACACGGTTCCAAACAGACAGAACAATGATATTATCATCTAACCGCACCTGTTTGTCACAATATGCAGCTCCTGTACCCTCCTTTCTCTTCATCTCCTTGTTAGTATTATTATCACCATTATAACAATAAGTAATGTCATTATCATTAGCAGGCTTTGTATAACCACCATGGGGCTGTAGGCCTAGGAGCGTGTCCTGTTCAGTCTTGATACTGTTACTTAGGCCTGTATTTCAATATATAGGCTACTGGATAAATCAATCTTTCCTTCATGCCATCACACAGCTTATGAGACATTAATGCTTTGAAATGCAATCAAAAAAAGTTGTTAAAATTAAATAACAAAGGGAGGTTTAAATAATTAGCCTAAAGAATAAATAATTCGCAATTCACAAATGCATGCAACTGTTTTTAGTCTGCTGTAATCAAGGCTTTATATATATTTTTTTCCGTTAGAACAGACTCTCCTATTTAGTGTTGTTTACACCGTTCCAAATGGTCAAACCAAATAATAGTGTAATCTAACTAACTGTTTGGCACACACAATATTCACGCAACTCTTGCTCCTTTATCTGGATCTCCAGTAGTTTCCACAAGTCAAATGTCTTCAACAGATCTGAGCAACCAGTAAACATTCCCCGTTTCCAGTGTATTTTTCACATCCTCCACATCCATTATGCTGTCATGTGTTACTGTGTTCAGTTTGTTATAGCCAATTTATTGATACCGACGCTCACACGTTTCACATAAAGAGAGCAAGGGATGAGGGAAATGTTTTTCCCAAAAATGTGGGGATTTCATTAACAGAACTTTGCAGTCAGAAACAAGAAACTGAATGTCTGAAATGACGTAGCAGCTACACCACGGACAGCGTGATAAACCCTGCTCTGCTGTGGTGCCTTTCCTCTGCAGTAGGGAGGAGAGGGGGACAGCGTGATAAACACTGCTCTGCTGTGGTGCCTTTCCTCTGCAGTAGGGAGGAGAGGGGGACAGCGTGATAAACCCTGCTCTGCTGTGGTGCCTTTCCTCTGCAGTAGGGAGGAGAGGGGGACAGCGTGATAAACACTGCTCTGCTGTGGTGCCTTTCCTCTGCAGTAGGGAGGAGAGGGGGACAGCGTGATAAACCCTGCTCTGCTGTGCTGCCTTTCCTCTGCATTAGGGAGGAGAGGGGGACAGCATGATAAACACTGCTCTGCTGTGGTGCCTTTCCTCTGCAGTAGGGAGGAGAGGGGGACAGCGTGATAAACCCTGCTCTGCTGTGGTGCCTTTCCTCTGCAGTAGGGAGGAGAGGGGGACAGCATGATAAACACTGCTCTGCTGTGGTGCCTTTCCTCTGCAGTAGGGAGGAGAGGGGGACAGCGTGATAAACCCTGCTCTGCTGTGGTGCCTTTCCTCTGCAGTAGGGAGGAGAGGGGGACAGCGTGATAAACACTGCTCTGCTGTGGTGCCTTTCCTCTGCAGTAGGGAGGAGAGGGGGACAGCGTGATAAACCCTGCTCTGCTGTGGTGCCTTTCCTCTGCAGTAGGGAGGAGAGGGGGACAACGTGATAAACACTGCTCTGCTGTGGTGCCTTTCCTCTGCAGTAGGGAGGAGAGGGGGACAGCGTGATAAACACTGCTCTGCTGTGGTGCCTTTCCTCTGCAATAGGGAGGAGGGGGACAGCGTGATAAACCCTGCTCTGCTGTGGTGCCTTTCCTCTGCAGTAGGGAGGAGAGGGGGACAGCGTGATAAACCCTGCTCTGCTGTGGTGCCTTTCCTCTGCAGTAGGGAGGAGAGGGGGACAGCATGATAAACCCTGCTCTGCTGTGGTGCCTTTCCTCTGCAGTAGGGAGGAGAGGGGGACAGCGTGATAAACCCTGCTCTGCTGTGGTGCCTTTCCTCTGCAGTAGGGAGGAGAGGGGGACAGCGTGATAAACCCTGCTCTGCTGTGGTGCCTTTCCTCTGCAGTAGGGAGGAGAGGGGGACAGCATGATAAACACGGCTCTGCTGTGGTGCCTTTCCTCTGCAGTAGGGAGGAGAGGGGGACAGCGTGATAAACCCTCTGCTGTGGTGCCTTTCCTCTGCAGTAGGGAGGAGAGGGGGACAGCGTGATAAACCCTGCTCTGCTGTGGTGCCTTTCCTCTGCAGTAGGGAGGAGAGGGGGACAGCATGATAAACACTGCTCTGCTGTGGTGCCTTTCCTCTGCAGTAGGGAGGAGAGGGGGACAGCATGATAAACCCTGCTCTGCTGTGGTGCCTTTCCTCTGCAGTAGGGAGGAGAGGGGGACAGCATGATAAACCCTGCTCTGCTGTGGTGCCTTTCCTCTGCAGTAGGGAGGAGAGGGGGACAGCGTGATAAACACTGCTCTGCTGTGGTGCCTTTCCTCTGCAGTAGGGAGGAGAGGGGGACAGCATGATAAACACTGCTCTGCTGTGGTGCCTTTCCTCTGCAGTAGGGAGGAGAGGGGGACAGCATGATAAACACTGCTCTGCTGTGGTGCCTTTCCTCTGCAGTAGGGAGGGGGACAGCGTGATAAACCCTCCTCTGCTGTGGTGCCTTTCCTCTGCAGTAGGGAGGGGGACAGCGTGATAAACACTGCTCTGCTGTGGTGCCTTTCCTCTGCAGTAGGGAGGGGGACAGCGTGATAAACACTGCTCTGCTAACCCTAACCCTAACCAATCGATGACATTGAAAATACGATGACATTGCTAAAGTGTCCGAATAATTAGTAGGATACCCGTGTGGCTCAGTTGGTAGAGCATGGCGCTTGCAACGCCAGGGTTGTGGGTTCAATTCCCACGGGGGGACCAGGGTTCAATTCCCACGGGGGGACCAGGATGAATATGTATGAACTTTCCAATTTGTAAGTCGCTCTGGATAAGAGCGTCTGCTAAATGACTTAAATGTAAATGTAAATACAACTTTGCCACTTATGTCGTCAAATGTACTTTAGAGACAAAAATAGCTAGCAATGCTAAAATGAGATGGTGTCCCCTCAATGCTAATATGAGATGGTGTCCCCCTCAATGCTAAAATGAGATGGTGTCCCCCTCAATGCTAAAATGAGATGGTGTCCCCCTCAATGCTAAAATGAGATGGTGTCCCCTCAATGCTAAAATGAGATGGTGTCCCCCTCAATGCTAAAATGAGATGGTGTCCTATGAGATGGTGTCCCCTCAATGCTAATATGAGATGGTGTCCTATGAGATGGTGTCCCCTCAATGCTAAAATGAGATGGTGTCCTATGAGATGGTGTCCCCCTCAATGCTAAAATGAGATGGTGTCATATGAGATGGTGTCCCCTCAATGCTAATATGAGATGGTGTCCCCCTCAATGCTAATATGAGATGGTGTCCCCTCAATGCTAATATGAGATGGTGTCCCCTCAATGCTAATATGAGATGGTGTCCCCTCAATGCTAATATGAGATGGTGTCCCCCTCAATGCTAATATGAGATGGTGTCCCCCTCAATGCTAATATGAGATGGTGTCATATGAGATGGTGTCCCCTCAATGCTAATATGAGATGGTGTCCCCTCAATGCTAATATGAGATGGTGTCATATGAGATGGTGTCATATGAAATGGTGTCCCCCTCAATGCTAATATGAGATGGTGTCATATGAGATGGTGTCCCCTCAATGCTAATATGAGATGGTGTCCTATGAGATGGTGTCCCCCTCAATGCTAATATGAGATGGTGTCCCCTCAATGCTAATATGAGATGGTGTCCCCTCAATGCTAATATGAGATGGTGTCCCCTCAATGCTAATATGAGATGGTGTCCCCTCAATGCTAAAATTAGATGGTGTCCCCCTCAATGCTAAAATGAGATGGTGTCCCCCTCAATGCTAAAATGAGATGGTGTCCCCCTCAATGCTAAAATGAGATGGTGTCCCCTCAATGCTAATATGAGATGGTGTCCCCCTCAATGCTAATATGAGATGGTGTCCCCTCAATGCTAATATGAGATGGTGTCCCCTCAATGCTAATATGAGATGGTGTCCCCTCAATGCTAATATGAGATGGTGTCCCCCTCAATGCTAATATGAGATGGTGTCCCCCTCAATGCTAATATGAGATGGTGTCATATGAGATGGTGTCCCCTCAATGCTAATATGAGATGGTGTCCCCTCAATGCTAATATGAGATGGTGTCATATGAGATGGTGTCATATGAAATGGTGTCCCCCTCAATGCTAAAATGAGATGGTGTCATATGAGATGGTGTCCCCTCAATGCTAATATGAGATGGTGTCCTATGAGATGGTGTCCCCCTCAATGCTAATATGAGATGGTGTCCCCTCAATGCTAATATGAGATGGTGTCCCCTCAATGCTAATATGAGATGGTGTCCCCTCAATGCTAATATGAGATGGTGTCCCCTCAATGCTAAAATTAGATGGTGTCCCCCTCAATGCTAAAATGAGATGGTGTCCCCCTCAATGCTAAAATGAGATGGTGTCCCCCTCAATGCTAAAATGAGATGGTGTCCTATGAGATGGTGTCCCCTCAATACTAATATGAGATGGTGTCCTATGAGATGGTGTCCCCTCAATGCTAAAATGAGATGGTGTCCTATGAGATGGTGTCCCCCTCAATGCTAAAATGAGATGGTGTCATATGAGATGGTGTCCCCTCAATGCTAATATGAGATGGTGTCCCCTCAATGCTAATATGAGATGGTGTCCCCCTCAATGCTAATATGAGATGGTGTCCCCCTCAATGCTAATATGAGATGGTGTCCCCCTCAATGCTAATATGAGATGGTGTCCCCTCAATGCTAATATGAGATGGTGTCCCCTCAATGCTAATATGAGATGGTGTCCCCTCAATGCTAATATGAGATGGTGTCATTTGAGATGGTGTCATATGAAATGGTGTCCCCTCAATGCTAATATGAGATGGTGTCCCCTCAATGCTAATATGAGATGGTGTCCCCTCAATGCTAATATGAGATGGTGTCCCCTCAATGCTAATATGAGATGGTGTCCCCTCAATGCTAATATGAGATGGTGTCCCCTCAATGCTAATATGAGATGGTGTCCCCTCAATGCTAATATGAGATGGTGTCCCCTCAATGCTAATATGAGATGGTGTCCCCTCAATGCTAATATGAGATGGTGTCCCCTCAATGCTAATATGAGATGGTGTCCCCTCAATGCTAATATGAGATGGTGTCCCCTCAATGCTAATATGAGATGGTGTCCCCTCAATGCTAATATGAGATGGTGTCCCCTCAATGCTAATATGAGATGGTGTCATATGAGATGGTGTCCCCTCAATGCTAATATGAGATGGTGTCCCCTCAATGCTAATATGAGATGGTGTCCCCTCAATGCTAAAATGAGATGGTGTCATATGAGATGGTGTCCCCTCAATGCTAATATGAGATGGTGTCCCCTCAATGCTAATATGAGATGGTGTCCCCTCAATGCTAATATGAGATGGTGTCCCCTCAATGCTAATATGAGATGGTGTCCCCTCAATGCTAATATGAGATGGTGTCCCCCTCAATGCTAATATGAGATGGTGTCCCCTCAATGCTAATATGAGATGGTGTCCCCTCAATGCTAATATGAGATGGTGTCCCCTCAATGCTAATATGAGATGGTGTCCCCTCAATGCTAATATGAGATGGTGTCCCCCTCAATGCTAATATGAGATGGTGTCCCCTCAATGCTAATATGAGATGGTGTCCCCTCAATGCTAATATGAGATGGTGTCCCCTCAATGCTAATATGAGATGGTGTCCCCTCAATGCTAATATGAGATGGTGTCCCCTCAATGCTAATATGAGATGGTGTCATATGAGATGGTGTCCCCTCAATGCTAATATGAGATGGTGTCATATGAGATGGTGTCCCCTCAATGCTAATATGAGATGGTGTCATATGAGATGGTGTCATATGAAATGGTGTCCCCTCAATCTTAGCTTAAGTTATACTGCATCCAAAGTCAATATGGCGACATCACAAAGATGACAAAAGGTCTCCTTATCTTCCTATTTTCTAAATGTCATCGTGTTTAAGCCACAGTACTGCACTTTAAACCAAATCTTCATCAGCGATTATTGACGATGCATTGAGTAGAATGCTCAGTGAGGGCATTAGTCTTAAAACAAACGTTCAAACCAATAGTGACCAAACGTACAACCCATGAATAGGCCCTGCGTCACCCAATGTTTTTAAAACGACACCATGTCCGGGACAGTAGACGCCGCGTCCGGGACAGTAGACGCCGCGTCCGGGACAGTAGACGCCGCGTCCGGGACAGTAGACGCCGCGTCCGGGACAGTAGACGCCGCGTCCGGGACAGTAGACGCCGCGTCCGGGACAGTAGACGCCGCGTCCGGGACAGTAGACGCCGCGTCCGGGACAGTAGAAACAAAGATAACATTGGACCCTGTACACATCACACACAACTCCTCCACTCACCATATCTGTAGTTTGATCTTCTTTCCCTGGAGTTCAACAGTTTTGATCTTGAAGTCTATTCCTGGAAAACACAAAGAAACACATTACTACAGACCTCCTTTAGAGTCGTGACCTCTACAGAGAAACACATTAATACAGGCCTCCTTTAGAGTAGTGACCTCTACAGAGAAACACATTAATACAGGCCTCCTTTAGAGTAGTGACCTCTACAGAGAAACACATTAATACAGGCCTCCTTTAGAGTAGTGACCTCTACAGAGAAACACATTAATACAGGCCTCCTTTAGAGTCGTGACCTCTACAGAGAAACACATTAATGCAGGCCTCCTTTAGAGTAGTGACGTCTACAGAGAAACACATTAATACAGGCCTCCTTTAGAGTAGTGACCTCTACAGAGAAACACATTAATACAGGCCTCCTTTAGAGTAGTGACGTCTACAGAGAAACACATTAATACAGGCCTCCTTTAGAGTAGTGACCTCTACAGAGAAACACATTAATACAGGCCTCCTTTAGAGTAGTGACCTCTACAGAGAAACACATTAATACAGGCCTCCTTTAGAGTAGTGACCTCTACAGAGAAACACATTAATACAGACCTCCTTTAGAGTAGTGACCTCTACAGAGAAACACATTAATTACAGGCCTCCTTTAGAGTAGTGACCTCTACAGAGAAACACATTAGACCAGCCATATGGCTGTCGGCTACACTAGTTCATTTAGCAGGCAAGATTTGCTCAGAATTCCAAGACATTATTTATAACATGAATACAACTGAAGAAATAGAAAGGATATTTTCTCCAAACGATTTGATGAAGTGTGCACGTGGCTATTCTGTGTTGAGCGGTTAACAAAGAAACAGGTCCTCCTATATGCTTCAATTACAATTACTGTATAGCCATGATACAAACATTGGGTTATATGTTTAGATTTTTAATACATTTTAAGGCTGCATGATACGACTAATGATGATTTTAAAAAAAGTTGCATGAAAGGCATGAGCTCTGTTGTTTCTTGTGGAAGCTGCACACACTTCATCAGCCGCTCATTCACAAATTTAACAAGCACTTGATAACATTCTCGCCAGGCCTTGAATTTCTCGGCGGCATCCCCCTTGTACGGCCGTAGTGCCACCTAAAAAAAAATCCATGCCTTTTGCAGCCAAAGGGGCCTTCGTACCATCGGGCTGAATATAATATAATAACATTGGGCTGAATATAATAATAATTATAATTCCCTTCTCCCGGATGCCGTGCTCCGAAGCACCTCTCACTCACATGGCTCTCATGTATTGTAATTCTTATTAGCCAATGCCCGTCACGTGATCGGTTCCTTCTCACAGGCATCTCAGCTAAGAAGGGGGATACCTAGTCAGATGTACAACAATGCATTCAACTGAAATGTGTTTTCGCATTTAACCCAACCCCTCTGAATCAGAGAAGTGCGGAGGGCTGCCTTAAGCGACATCCACGCCCGGGGAACAGAGGGTTAACTGCCTTTCTCAGGGGCAGTTGTCTTGTCAGCTCTGGGATTCAATCCAGCAACCTTTCGGTGACTGGCCCAACGCTCCTACCTGTCAGGCTACCTGCCGCGCAGAATTAAGCTACAAGTGAATACAGACGTCGGGGACGCAACTGCGCACATCCCTCATCGAATTCCGATGGGAATACTGAAGATGCTAGAACTGTCCACATTTACTTTGTCAGCCAACAAGATAAGTAGGCGTAGAGAACAGCAAATGCACTAGTCTGTCGATCTACTATCCCCCATAGTACAAAAGGTGACCCATTCTATTCTGTGGAATAAATAAATATTCCAAACATAGTCTGAGACGGGCGCTACATCGGTTGTAAAACGGATTAAAGTGCTTCATTTTAAGAAGTTATTTGGCCACTTTAGCTGTGATACAAACCTTATATGGGCTAGGATACATGAGGTGTGTGACTGATTTGAAAAAGCGTTAATGTCGAGCCCTGTACTATCCCCATAGTGGACAAGAGGACAAGCGTTAATGTCGAGCCCTGTACTATCCCCATAGTGGACAAGAGGACAAGCGTTAATGTCGAGCCCTGTACTATCCCCATAGTGGACAAGCGTTAATGTCGAGCCCTGTACTACCCCCATAGTGGACAAGCGTTAATGTCGAGCCCTGTACTATCCCCATAGTGGACAAGAGGACAAGCGTTAATGTCGAGCCCTGTACTATCCCCATAGTAGACAAGCGTTAATGTTGAGCCCTGTACTATCCCCATAATGGACAAGTGCTAATGTTGAGCCCTGTACTAACCCCATAGTGGACAAGCGTTAATGTCGAGCCCTGTACTATCCCCATAGTGGACAAGAGGACAAGCGTTAATGTCGAGCCCTGTACTATCCCCATAGTAGACAAGCGTTAATGTTGAGCCCTGTACTATCCCCATAATGGACAAGCGCTAATGTCGAGCCCTGTACTACCCCCATAGTGGACAAGCGTTAATGTCGAGCCCTGTACTATCCCCATAGTGGACAAGAGGACAAGCGTTAATGTCGAGCCCTGTACTATCCCCATAGTAGACAAGAGGACAAGCGTTAATGTCGAGCCCTGTACTATCCCCATAGTGGACAAGAGGACAAGCGTTAATGTCGAGCCCTGTACTATCCCCATAGTGGACAAGAGGACAAGCGTTAATGTCGAGCCCTGTACTATCCCCATAGTGGACAAGAGGACAAGCGTTAATGTCGAGCCCTGTACTATCCCCATAGTGGACAAGAGGACAAGCGTTAATGTCGAGCCCTGTACTATCCCCATAGTGGACAAGCGTTAATGTCGAGCCCTGTACTACCCCCATAGTGGACAAGCGTTAATGTCGAGCCCTGTACTATCCCCATAGTGGACAAGAGGACAAGCGTTAATGTCGAGCCCTGTACTATCCCCATAGTAGACAAGCGTTAATGTTGAGCCCTGTACTATCCCCATAATGGACAAGTGCTAATGTCGAGCCCTGTACTAACCCCATAGTGGACAAGCGTTAATGTCGAGCCCTGTACTATCCCCATAGTGGACAAGAGGACAAGCGTTAATGTCGAGCCCTGTACTATCCCCATAGTAGACAAGCGTTAATGTTGAGCCCTGTACTATCCCCATAATGGACAAGCGCTAATGTCGAGCCCTGTACTACCCCCATAGTGGACAAGCGTTAATGTCGAGCCCTGTACTATCCCCATAGTGGACAAGAGGACAGGCGTTAATGTCGAGCCCTGTAGGACAAGCGTTAATGTCGAGCCCTGTACTATCCCCATAGTGGACAAGAGGACAAGCGTTAATGTCGAGCCCTGTACTATCCCCATAGTGGACAAGAGGACAAGCGTTAATGTCGAGCCCTGTACTATCCCCATAGTGGACAAGAGGACAAGCGTTAATGTCGAGCCCTGTACTATCCCCATAGTGGACAAGAGGACAAGCGTTAATGTCGAGCCCTGTACTATCCCCATAGTGGACAAGAGGACAAGCGTTAATGTCGAGCCCTGTACTATCCCCATAGTGGACAAGCGTTAATGTCGAGCCCTGTACTATCCCCATAGTGGACAAGAGGACAAGCGTTAATGTCGAGCCCTGTACTATCCCCATAGTAGACAAGCGTTAATGTTGAGCCCTGTACTATCCCCATAATGGACAAGTGCTAATGTCGAGCCCTGTACTAACCCCATAGTGGACAAGCGTTAATGTCGAGCCCTGTACTATCCCCATAGTGGACAAGAGGACAAGCGTTAATGTCGAGCCCTGTACTATCCCCATAGTAGACAAGCGTTAATGTTGAGCCCTGTACTATCCCCATAATGGACAAGCGCTAATGTCGAGCCCTGTACTACCCCCATAGTGGACAAGCGTTAATGTCGAGCCCTGTACTATCCCCATAGTGGACAAGAGGACAAGCGTTAATGTCGAGCCCTGTACTATCCCCATAGTGGACAAGAGGACAAGCGTTAATGTCGAGCCCTGTACTATCCCCATAGTGGACAAGCGTTAATGTCGAGCCCTGTACTATCCCCATAGTAGACAAGAGGACAAGCGTTAATGTCGAGCCCTGTACTATCCCCATAGTGGACAAGCGTTAATGTCGAGCCCTGTACTATCCCCATAGTTGACAAGCGTTAATGTCGAGCCCTGTACTACCCCCATAGTGGACAAGCGTTAATGTCGAGCCCTGTACTATCCCCATAGTGGACAAGAGGACAAGCGTTAATGTTGAGCCCTGTACTATCCCCATAATGGACAAGCGCTAATGTCGAGCCCTGTACTATCCCCATAGTGGACAAGCGTTAATGTCGAGCCCTGTACTATCCCCATAGTGGACAAGAGGACAAGCGTTAATATCAAGCCCTGTACTAGCCACCATAGTAAAAAAAAAAGTGTACCTATTCTATTGGTCAGCTTGTCGTTCTGTGCGAGAAATAGGCTAACCAAACAGACTCTGGGACGACAGATCCCGACAGATCCCAGTAGGCCGAGGCTACATAAAACAAACAACTTGAAAAAGCAATGAGTCTAATGCAATAGATCAGAATGTTTAGCTTAAAACGTTGATCAACTATTATTAATTCACATAAGTGCAACAATGTGCACAAGGTAGTAAGCTGCGCGTGACCGTTCCTTCCGTAATTAGCCGGAAAACACTGTTGTCGAAAGCACACTGCACATGAGTGGTATCATGCGACAGAAGAAGACAGCCGTTAGACATGTAGAAAGAGGGGAGATCTAAAGATGCAACAACTGGCATGGCTTGCTAATGCTAATATGACTAGGATTATCATCGACTAGCATGGCTTGCTAATGCTAATATGACTAGGATTATCATCGACTAGCATGGCTTGCTAATGCTAATATGACTAGGATTATCATCGACTAGCATGGCTTGCTAATGCTAATATGACTAGGATTATCATCGACTAGCATGGCTTGCTAATGCTAATATGACTAGGATTATCATCGACTAGCATGGCTTGCTAATGCTAATATGACTAGGATTATCATCGACTAGCATGGCTTGCTAATGCTAATACGACTAGGATTATCATCGACTAGCATGGCTTGCTAATGCTAATACGACTAGGATTATCATCGACTAGCATGGCTTGCTAATGCTAATATGACTAGGATTATCGACTAGCATGGCTTGCTAATGCTAATATGACTAGGATTATCGACTAGCATGGCTTGCTAATATGACTAGGATTATCGACTAGCATGGCTTGCTAATGCTAATATGACTAGGATTATCATCGACTAGCATGGCTTGCTAATGCTAATATGACTAGGATTATCATCGACTAGCATGGCTTGCTAATGCTAATATGACTAGGATTATCGTCGACTAGCATGGCTTGCTAATGCTAATATGACTAGGATTATCGTCGACTAGCATGGCTTGCTAATGCTAATATGACTAGGATTATCATCGACTAGCATGGCTTGCTAATGCTAATATGACTAGGATTATCATCGACTAGCATGGCTTGCTAATGCTAATATGACTAGGATTATCATCGACTAGCATGGCTTGCTAATGCTAATATGACTAGGATTATCATCGACTAGCATGGCTTGCTAATGCTAATATGACTAGGATTATCATCGACTAGCATGAAGTATGTTTTCAAAATGCACACTGCCTCCAGCTCATTGCCAAGTGGTGTGACATGCTAAAGCCTGCCTACTGTTGCCTATATGCACATGAATGGTGAATGTGAAACACGCTTCGATTACCAGTTGAAAAGTACAAAAATAGGAGCTCTTTTTAAATCGTGGTCATCAAGATTGTTTTTAACACATTTAGAAATGTTGTGCAATGATTGGGCTTCTAAAAGCATGTTTCACTCCAGCAGCCACAGGAGCTGTGTGAGGAGGTGCAGCCACAGGAGCTGTGTGAGGAAGAGCAGCCACAGGAGCTGTGTGAGGAGGTGCAGCAGCCACAGGAGCTGTGTGAGGAAGAGCAGCCACAGGAGCTGTGTGAGGAGGTGCAGCAGCCACAGGAGCTGTGAGAGGAGGTGCAGCCACAGGAGCCGTGAGAGGAGGTGCAGCCACAGGAGCCGTGAGAGGAGGTGCAGCCACAGGAGCCGTGTGAGGAGGTGCAGCCACAGGAGCCGTGTGAGGAGGTGCAGCCACAGGAGCCGTGTGAGGAGGTGCAGCCACAGGAGCCGTGTGAGGAGGTGCAGCCACAGGAGCCGTGTGAGGAGGTGCAGCCACAGGAGCCGTGAGAGGAGGTGCAGCCACAGGAGCCGTGAGAGGAGGTGCAGCCACAGGAGCTGTGAGAGGAGGTGCAGCCACAGGAGCTGTGTGAGGAGGTGCAGCCACAGGAGCTGTGTGAGGAGGTGCAGCCACAGGAGCTGTGTGAGGAGGTGCAGCCACAGGAGCTGTGTGAGGAGGTGCAGCCACAGGAGCTGTGAGAGGAGGTGCAGCCACAGGAGCTGTGAGAGGAGGTGCAGCCACAGGAGCTGTGAGAGGAGGTGCAGCCACAGGAGCTGTGAGAGGAGGTGCAGCAGCAGGAGCTGTGAGAGGAGGTGCAGCAGCAGGAGCTGTGAGAGGAGGTGCAGCAGCAGGAGCTGTGAGAGGAGGTGCAGCCACAGGAGCTGTGAGAGGAGGTGCAGCAGCAGGAGCTGTGTGAGGAGGTGCAGCAGCAGACAGTCTATATGTATGCTGTGTGTTATAGGATACATAACGACTAATCAAATCAACGTTTATTTGTCACGTGCGCCGAATACAACAGGTGTAGTACACCTTACAGGCTCTAACCAATAGTGCAACAAAGGTATTAGGTGAACAATAGGTAAGTAAAGAAATAAAACAACAGTAAAAAGACAGGCTATATACAGTAGTGAGGCTATAAAAGTAGCGAGGCTACATACAGACACCGGTTAGTCGGGCTGATTGAGGTAGTATGTACATGTAGATATGGTTAAAGTGACTATGCATATATGATGAACAGAGAGTAGCAGTAGCGTAAAAGAGGGGTTGGCGGGTGGTGGGTGGCGGGACACAATGCAGATAGGCCCGCACATTGGCTAACCGGGCTAACTAAATTTAATTCCACTAAATTATGCAAATTAACCTATAAACATAAGCATGACTGGTGAAATATATTTCCACCAACTGGTATTTCCATCAATGAATAGGCTAAAAAGCATTATTGTGCAATGGGATTATTGTCCTTCTCCCAGACAATTAGCCAGTGCCAATTTTATTGATTGACTTTTCAATAATTTTCTACTAGCCAAAAGCCAGCTATTACCGGCTAACGGATACCCTGACGCACACACACACACTACGAGATACTCCCTACCTTTCAATCCAATAGTTCTGAGGAAGAACTCCACTGAAAAACTGACTGCTGGATAAGTACTATGACAGGAGAGTTACTGACTGAAAACAGATTCTAGGTTCAAAGTGCTTCTGGTTAAGGAGAGGAGGCAGAGGAAAGGTGTGTTTATTTAAGTAGGCAAGTCAGTTAAGAACACATTTTCATTTACAATGACGGCCTACACCGGCCAAACTCTAACGACGCCGGGACAATTGTGGGCCGCCATATGGGACTCCCAATTACGGCCAGAGGTGATACAGCCTGGAATCGAACCATGGTCAGTAGTGACGCCTCTAGCACTGAGATGCAGTGCCTTAGACCACTGACCCACTTGGGAGCCAGAAGACGGGAGGATGAGTAGAAAAAGAGAGAGGATAGAGAGAAGAGAGAGGATAGAGAGAAGAGAGAGGATAGAGAGAAGAGAGAGAGAGAGGATAGAGAGAGAGAGGATAGAGAGAGAGAGGATAGAGAGAGAGAGAAGAGAGAGAGAGAAGAGAGAGAGAGAAGAGAGAGAGAGAAGAGAGAGAGAGAAGAGAGAGAGAGGAGAGAGAGAGGATAGAGAGAAGAGAGAGAGAAGATAGAGAGAAGAGAGAGAGAGAGGATAGAGAGAGAGAGGATAGAGAGAGAGAGGATAGAGAGAAGAGAGAGAGAGAGGATAGAGAGAGAGAGGATAGAGAGAGAGAGGATAGAGAGGAGAGAGAGAGGATAGAGAGGAGAGAGAGAGGATAGAGAGAAGAGAGAGAGAAGAGAGAGAGAGAGGATAGAGAGAGAGGATAGAGAGAGAGGATAGAGAGAGAGGAGAGAGAGAGAGGATAGAGAGAGAGGAGAGAGAGAGAGGATAGAGAGGAGAGAGAGAGAGGATAGAGAGGAGAGAGAGAGAGGATAGAGAGGAGAGAGAGGATAGAGAGGAGAGAGAGAGGATAGAGAGGAGAGAGAGAGGATAGAGAGAAGAGAGAGAGAGGATAGAGAGAAGAGAGAGAGAGGATAGAGAGAAGAGAGAGAGAGGATAGAGAGGAGAGAGAGAGGATAGAGAGAAGAGAGAGAGGATAGAGAGAAGAGAGAGAGAGGAGAGTGGCAAGAGAGAGAGGGCGAGAGAGGATAGAGAGAAGAGAGGGAGGATAGAGAGAAGAGAGGGTGAGAGGATAGAGAGAAGAGAGAGAGAGAGGAGAGTGGCAAGAGAGAGGGAGAGAGAGGATAGAGATAAGAGAGAGAGAGGATAGAGAGAGAGAGGATAGAGAGAAGAGAGGGCGAGAGGATAGGGGGTTTCCGGTGGTGGTGTATTTTGAGAAGTAGCAGCATGTCTCTGAAGGTATGACTGCTGCGTCAGAGGGGGGGGACACTCCTATTACACTGCACACACACCTATTGGGCTATTCTGATGAACACACTGCCCAACTCTGTGGCCAGTAAAGGTTACTGCAAGCTCCACTCTGTTGCTCTATGTGGCTGGAGAGGGATTTGGAGCCACAGACACCGTTTGGAGCCATGATATCCTCACTAGTCCCACGACCATTAACAAGAGGGTGATTGCAACGTTTGTCTTATGTCATTTCATTTTGTTAAAACAAGGAAGAGACACCGTCCCCTGCTAGTAGTAGCTAGCTGGCAGCCTGGCTTTAGCGTGGCTAAAAACATAGCAAGCTAGCTAGCTGTTTTCAGCTTACCACACATTCATGTCAAATAATCAGATGTATAATAAAAACATATGCCCTGGAAATATTGTTCTGCTTGCTGGTGTAACCTACAACATTATCCCTGTTTAATATACTGCGTGTGTATTAATTCCAATATCCTCTAAAAATAGATGATGTTTTGGTAATGGAGAAGAGCAGGCTACATGGAGCAGGTTCTACCATGTCACAAGAGCCTGGAATCACTAGTTATTACTTCTAAACAAAATACATTATGGCTGAATTGGTGTAGTTTGGTTTAGCATTTGAATAGTAACCTAAATAGCAGCGTTTTACAAACTAGGGATCGCCTGATATGAAAATAGGGTCACGGGAGAATTTCCTAAATCCTGAAGAAAAAAATAATATATATATTCTAATATCTTTGTATGTCAAAATCATTGTAATGTGGTTAACATTAATCTAAATAATTATAATCTAAGAGATACAATTCAACGAGAGACCACCCTAGTGGGATCATGGGAAAAGGCAGCACTTGACCGTTGTACTTGAATCATTCCCCTGGTGAATCACTAGCTACACTATGAAACCACACACTATTGAATCATTCCCCTGGTGAATCACTAGCTACACTATGAAACCACACACTATTGAATCATCCCCTGGTGAATCACTAGCTACACTATGAAACCACACACTATTGAATCATCCCCTGGTGAATCACTAGCTACACTATGAAACCACACACTATTGAATCATTCCCCTGGTGAATCACTAGCTACACTATGAAACCACACACTATTGAATCATCCCCCTGGTGAATCACTAGCTACACTATGAAACCACACACTATTGAATCATCCCCCTGGTGAATCACTAGCTACACTATGAAACCACACACTATTGAATCATCCCCTGGTGAATCACTAGCTACACTATGAAACCACACACTATTGAATCATCCCCCTGGTGAATCACTAGCTACACTATGAAACCACACACTATTGAATCATCCCCTGGTGAATCACTAGCTACACTATGAAACCACACACTATTGAATCATTCCCCTGGTGAATCACTAGCTACACTATGAAACCACACACTATTGAATCATTCCCCTGGTGAATCACTAGCTACACTATGAAACCACACACTATTGAATCATTCCCCTGGTGAATCACTAGCTACACTATGAAACCACACACTATTGAATCAACTTAAAATGTTATTGGTCACATACACATGGTCAGCAGATGTTATTGTGAGTAATGAAATGCTTGTGCTTCTAGATCCGACAGTGCAGCAGTATCTAACAGGTAATATCTAACAACAAAACCTAATATCTAACAAACTCCACAACAAAACCTAATACACAGTCTATAAAAGGAATGAGAATATATTTACATTTAAGTCATTTAGCAGACGCTCTTATCCAGAGCGACTTACAAATTGGAAAGTTCATACATATTCATCCTGGTCCCCCCGTGGGGAATGAACCCACAACCCTGGCGTTGCAAGCGCCATGCTCTACCAACTGAGCCACACGGGACCACATTTTATATATAAATATAAAATATGGATGAGCAGTGATAGAGTGGCTAAGATGCAATAGATGTTAAAGAATAGATAGTGAAGGATACAGTATATACAGTTTAGAGGTCGACCGATTAAATCGGAATGGCCGATTTCAAGTTTTCATAACAATCGGAAATCGGTATTTTTGGACACAGATTTATTATACCTTTATTTAACTAGGCAAGTCAGTTAAGAACACATTCTTATTTTCAATGAAGGCCTAGGAACAGAGGGTTAACTGCCTTGTTCAGGGGCAGAACAACAGATATTTACCTTGTCAGCTCGGGGGATTCAATCTTGCAACCTTACGGTTAACTAGTCCAATGCTCTAACCACCTGATTACATTGCACTCCACGAGGAGCCTGCCTGTTACGCGAATGCAGTAAGAAGCCAAGGTAAGTTGCTAGCTAGCATTAAACTTAAATTATAAAAAACAATC
>NC_092112.1:5578624-5608495 GCF_045679555.1 Salvelinus alpinus | reverse complement strand
ATCAATCAATCATAATCACTAGTTAACTACACATGGTTGATGATATTACTAGTTTATCTAGCGTGTCCTGCGTTGCATATAATCGGTGTGGTGCGCATTCGCGAAAAAGGACTGTCGTTGCTCCAACGTGTACCGAACCATAAACATCAATGCCTTTCTTAAAATCAATACACAGAAGTATATATTTTTAAACCTCCATATTTAGCTAAAAGAAATCCAGGTTAGCAGGCAATATTAACCAGGTGAAATTGTATCACTTCTCTTCTGTTCATTGCACGCAGAGTCAGAGTATATGCAACAGTTTGGGTCACCTAATTTGCCAGAACTTTACGTAATTATGACATAACATTGAAGGTTGTGCAATGTAAGAGGAATATTTAGACTTATGGATGCCACCCGTGAGATAAAATACGGAACGGTTCCGTATTTCACTGAAAGAATAAACGTCTTGTTTTCAAGATGATAGTTTCCGGATTCGACCATATTAATGACCTAAGGCTCGTATTTCTGTGTGTTATTATGTTATAATTAAGTCTATGATTTGATAGAGCAGTCTGACTGAGCGGTGGTGGGCACCAGCAGGCTCGTAAGCATTCATTCAAACAGCACTTTCATGCGTTTTGCCAGCAGCTCTTCGCAATGCTTCAAGCATTGCACTGTTTATGACTTCAGGCCTATCAACTCCCGAGATGAGGCTGGTGTAACCGATGTGAAATGGGTAGCTAGTTAGCGGGGTGCGCGCTAATAGCGTTTCAAACGTCACTCGCTCTGAGACTTGAAGTAGTTGTTCCCCTTGCTCTGCATGGGTAACGCTGCTTCGAGGGTGGCTGTTGTCGATGTGTTCCTGGTTCGAGCCCAGGTAGGAGCGAGGAGAGGGATGGAAGCTATACTGTTACACTGGCAATACTAAAGTGCCTATAAGAACATCCAATAGTCAAAGGTATATGAAATACAAATCGTATAGAGAGAAATAGTCCTATAATTCCTATAATAACTACAACCTAAAACTTCTTACCTGGGAATATTGAAGACTCGTGTTAAAAGGAACCAACAGCTTTCATATGTTCTCATGTTCTGAGCAAGGAACTTAAACGTTAGCTTTCTTACATGGCACATATTGCACTTTTACTTTCTTCTCCAACACTTTGTTTTTGCATTATTTAAACCAAATTGAACATGTTTCATTATTTATTTGAGGCTAAATTGATTTTATTGATGTATTATATTCAGTTAAAATAAGTGTTCATTCAGTATTGTTGTAATTGTCATTATTACAAATACATTTTATATCGGCTTTTTTTGGTCCTCCAATAATCGGTATTGGCGTTGAAAAATCATAATCGGTCGACCTCTAATACAGTTGAAGTCAGAGGTTTACATACACCTTAGCCAAATACATTTAAACTCAGTTTTTCACAATTCCTGACATTTAATCAGAGTAAAAATTCCCTGTCTTAGGTCAGTTAGGATCACCACTTTATTTTACGAATGTGAAATGTCAGAATAATAGCAGAGAATGATTTATTTCAGCTTTTATTTCTTTCATCACATTCCCAGTAGGTCAGAAGTTTACAAACTCAATAAGTATTTGGTAGAATTGCCTTTAAATTTAAATTGTTTAACTTGGGTCAAACGTTTCAGGTAGCCTTCCACAAGCTTCCCACAATAAGTTGGATGGATTTTGGCCCATTCCTCCTGACAGAGCTGGTGTAACCGGGTCAGGTTTGTAGGCCTCCTTGCTCGCACACGCCTTTTCAGTTCTGCCCACAAATGTTCTATAGGATTGAGGTCAGAGCTTTGTGATGGCCACTCCAATACCTTGACTTTGTTGTCCTTAAGCCATTTTGCCACAACTTTGGAAGTATGCTTGGGGTCATTGTCCATTTGGAAGACCCATTTGCGACCAAGTTTTAAATTCCTGACTGATGTCTTGAGAAGTTGCTTCAATATATCCACATAATTTTCCTTCGTGACGCAATCTATTTTGTGAATTGCACCAGTCCGTCCTGCAGCAAAGCACCCCCACAACATGATGCTGCCACCCCCGTGCTTCACGGTTGGGATGGTGTTCTTCGGCTTGCAAGCCTCCCCCTTTTTCCTCCAAACATAGCGATTGTAGTTATGGCCAAACAGTTATATTTTTGTCTCATCAGACCAGAGGACATTTCTCCAAATGTACAATCTTATTCCCCGTGTGCAGTTGCAAACCGTAGTCTGTCTTTTATATGGCGGATTTGGAGCAGTGGCTTCTTCCTTGCTGAGCGGCCTTTCAGGTTATGTCGATATAGGACTCGTTTTACTGTGGATATAGATACTTTTGTACCTGTTTCCTCCAGCATCTAGGTTCTTTGCTGTTGTTCTGGGATTGATTTGCACTTTTCACACCAAAGAACGTTCATCTCTAGGAGACAGAACGCGTCTCCTTCCTGAGCGGTATGACGGCTGCGTGGTCCCATGGTGTTTATACTTGCGTACTATTGTTTGTACAGATGAACGTGGTACCTTCAGGCATTTTGGAAATTGCTCCCAAGGATGAACCAGACTTGTGGAGGTCTGCAATTCTTTTTCTGAGGTCTTGGCTGATTTCTTTTGATTTTTCCCATGATGTCAAGCAAAGAGGCACTGAGTTTGAAGGTAGGCCTTGAAATACATCCACAGGTACACCTACAATTGACTCAAATGATGTCAATTAGCCTATCAGAAGCTTCTAAAGCCATGACAATTTTCTGGAATTTTCCAAGCTGTTTAAAGGCACAGTCAACTTAGTGTATGTAAACTTCTGACCCACTGCAATTGTGATACAGTGAATTATAAGTGTAATAATCTGTCTGTAAACAATTGTTGTAAAAATGACTTGTCATGCACAGAGTAGATGTCCTAACGGACTTGTCAAAACTATAATTTGTTAACAAGAAATGTGTGAGGTGGTTGAAAAACGAGTTAATGACTCCATCCTAAGTGCATGCAAACTTCCGACTTCAAACTGTACATCAAATCAAATTTTATTGGTCACATACACATGGTTAGCAGATGTTAACGCGAGTGTAGCGAAATGCTTGTGCTTCTAGTTCCAACAATGCAGTAATATCTAACAAGTAATCTAACAATTCCCCAACAACTACCTAATACACACAAATCTAAAGGGATGGAATAAGAATATGTACATATAAATATATGGATGAGCGATGACCGAACGGCATAGGCAAGCTGCAATAGATGGTATAAAATACAGTATATACATATGAGATGAGTAATGTAGGGTATGTACACATTAAAGTGCCGTTATTAAAAGTGACTAGTGATACCTTTAAGTAAATGTATTTAAGTGGCCAGAGATTTGTGTCTGTATGTTCACAGCAGCCTCTCTGTTAGTGATGGCTATTTAACAGTCTGATGGCCTTGAGATAGAAGCTGTTTTTCAGTCTCTCGGTCCCTGCTTTGATGCACCTGAACTGATCTCGCCTTCTGGAGATGATAGCAGATTGAACAGGCAGTGGATCGGCTGGTTGTCTTTTTGGCCTTCCTGTGACATCGGGTTCAGTAGATGTCCTGGAGGGCAGGTAGTTTGCCCCCGGTGATGCGTTGGGTAGACCTCACTACCTTCTGAAGAACCTTGCGGTTAAGGGCGGTGCAGTTGGCGTACCAGGCGGTGATACAGCCCGAGAAGATTCTCTCGATTGTGCACCTGTAAGAGTTTGTGAGGTATTTAGGTGACAAGATACATTTCTTCAGCCTCCTGAGGTTTAAGAGGCACTATTGCGCCTTCTTCACCACACTGTCTGTGTGGGTGGACCATTTCAATTTGTCCGTGACGTGTACACCGAGGAACTCGAAACTTTCCACCTTCTCCACTACTGTCCCATCGATGTGGAGGTGCTCCCTCTGCTAATTCCTGAAGTCCTCGATCAGCTCCTTTGTTTTGTTGACGTTGAGTGTGAGGTTATTTTCCTGACACCACACTCCGAGGGCCCTCACATCCTCCTTGTAGGCTGTCTTCTCATTGTTGGTAATCAAGCCTACCACTGTGGTGTCCTCCGCAAACTTGATGATTGAGTTGGAGGCGTGTGAGGCCACGCAGTCATGGGTGAACAGGGACTACAGAAGGGGACTGAGCACGCACCCTTGTGGGGCCCCTGTGTTGAGGATCAGCGGGGTGGAGATGTTTCCTACCTTCACCACCTGGGGGCGGCCCGTCAGGAAGTAAAGGACCCAGCTGCAGAGGGCGGGGTCGAGACCCAGGGTCTCGAGCTTAATGACGAGTTTGGAGGGTACTATGGTGTTAAACGCTGAGCGGTAGTCGATGAACATCATTCTTACATAGGTATTCCTCTTGTCCAGATGGGTTAAGGCAGTGTGCAGTGGGATGGCGATAGCATCGTCTGTGAACCTATTGGGGCGGTAAGCAAATTGGAGTGGGTCTAGGGTATCGGGTAGGGTGGAGGTGATATGGTCCTTGACTAGTCTCTAAAAGCACTTCATGGTGACAGAAGTGAGTAATACAGGGCGGTAGTCATTTACTTAAGTTACATTAGCTTTCTTGGGAACAGGAACAATGGTGGCCATCTTGAAGCATGTGGGGACAACAGACTGGGATAGGGGTTGATTGAATGTCCGTAAACACACCAGCCAGCTGGTCTGCACATGCTCTGAGGACGAGGCCAGGGACGCCGTCTGGTCCGGCGCCCTTGCGAGGGTTAACACGTTTAAACGTTTTACTCGGCCATGGAGAAGTAGAGCCCACAGCCTTTAGTAGCGCCAATAGAGATTGCAGCTTCATGGAATCATTCCCAATATGAATGACTAGGCCTGACACGCTATGAAACCACACACTATTGAATAATTCCCCTGGTGAATCACTAGCTACACTATGAAACCACACACTATTGAATCATTCCCCTGGTGAATCACTAGCTACACTATGAAACCACACACTATTGAATCATTCCCATGGTGAATCACTAGCTACACTATGAAACCACAGACTATTGAATCATTCCCCTGGTGAATCACTAGCTACACTATGAAACCACACACTATTGAATCATTCCCATGGTGAATCACTAGCTACACTATGAAACCACACACTATTGAATCATTCCCCTGGTGAATCACTAGCTACACTATGAAACCATTCCCCTGGTGAATCACTAGCTACACTATGAAACCACACACTATTGAATCATTCCCCTGGTGAATGACTAGCTACACTATGAAACCACACACTATTGAATCATTCCCCTGGTGAATCACTAGCTACACTATGAAACCACACACTACTGAATCATCCCCTGGTGAATCACTAGCTACACTATGAAACCACACACTATTGAATCATTCCCCTGGTGAATGACTAGCTACACTATGAAACCATTCCCCTGGTGAATCACTAGCTACACTATGAAACCACACACTATTGAATCATTCCCCTGGTGAATCACTAGCTACACTATGAAACCACACACTATTGAATCATTCCCCTGGTGAATCACTAGCTACACTATGAAACCACACACTATTGAATCATTCCCATGGTGAATCACTAGCTACACTATGAAACCACAGACTATTGAATCATTCCCCTGGTGAATCACTAGCTACACTATGAAACCACACACTATTGAATCATTCCCATGGTGAATCACTAGCTACACTATGAAACCACACACTATTGAATCATTCCCCTGGTGAATCACTAGCTACACTATGAAACCATTCCCCTGGTGAATCACTAGCTACACTATGAAACCACACACTATTGAATCATTCCCCTGGTGAATGACTAGCTACACTATGAAACCACACACTATTGAATCATTCCCCTGGTGAATCACTAGCTACACTATGAAACCACACACTATTGAATCATTCCCCTGGTGAATCACTAGCTACACTATGAAACCACACACTATTGAATCATTCCCCTGGTGAATGACTAGCTACACTATGAAACCATTCCCCTGGTGAATCACTAGCTACACTATGAAACCACACACTATTGAATCATTCCCCTGGTGAATCACTAGCTACACTATGAAACCACACACTATTGAATCATTCCCCTGGTGAATCACTAGCTACACTATGAAACCACACACTATTGAATCATTCCCCTGGTGAATCACTAGCTACACTATGAAACCACACACTATTGAATCATTCCCCTGGTGAATCACTATCTACACTATGAAACCACACACTATTGAATCATTCCCCTGGTGAATGACTAGCTACACTATGAAACCAAACACTATTGAATTATTCCCCTGGTGAATCACTAGCTACACTATGAAACCACACACTATTGAATCATTCCCCTGGTGAATCACTAGCTACACTATGAAACCACACACTATTGAATCATTCCCTTGGGGAATCACTAGCTACACTATTGAATCATTCCCCTGGTGAATCACTAGCTACACTATGAAACCACACACTATTGAATCGTTCCCCTGGTGAATCACGAGCTACACTATGAAACCACACACTATTGAATCATTCCCCTGGTGAATCACGAGCTACACTATGAAACCACACACTATTGAATCATTCCCCTGGTGAATCACGAGCTACACTATGAAACCACACACTATTGAATCATTCCCCTGGTGAATCACTAGCTACACTATGAAACCACACACTATTGAATCATTCCCCTGGTGAATCACTAGCTACACTATGAAACCACACACTATTGAATCATTCCCCTGGGGAATCACTAGCTACAATATTGAATCATTCCCCTGGTGAATCACTAGCTACACTATGAAACCACACACTATTGAATCGTTCCCCTGGTGAATCACGAGCTACACTATGAAACCACACACTATTGAATCATTCCCCTGGTGAATCACGAGCTACACTATGAAACCACACACTATTGAATCATTCCCCTGGTGAATCACGAGCTACACTATGAAACCACACACTATTGAATCATTCCCCTGGTGAATCACTAGCTACACTATGAAACCACACACTATTGAATCATTCCCCTGGTGAATCACTAGCTACACTATGAAACCACACACTATTGAATCATTCCCCTGGTGAATCACTAGCTACACTATGAAACCACACACTATTGAATCATTCCCCTGGTGAATCACGAGCTACACTATGAAACCACACACTATTGAATCATTCCCCTGGTGAATCACTAGCTACACTATGAAACCACACACTATTGAATCATTCCCCTGGTGAATCACTAGCTACACTATGAAACCACACACTATTGAATCATTCCCCTGGTGAATCACTAGCTACACTATGAAACCACACACTATTGAATCATTCCCCTGGTGAATCACTAGCTACACTATGAAACCACACACTATTGAATCATTCCCCTGGTGAATCACTAGCTACACTATGAAACCACACACTATTGAATCATTCCCCTGGTGAATCACTAGCTACACTATGAAACCACACACTATTGAATCATTCCCTTGGGGAATCACTAGCTACACTATTGAATCATTCCCCTGGTGAATCACTAGCTACACTATGAAACCACACACTATTGAATCGTTCCCCTGGTGAATCACGAGCTACACTATGAAACCACACACTATTGAATCATTCCCCTGGTGAATCACGAGCTACACTATGAAACCACACACTATTGAATCATTCCCCTGGTGAATCACGAGCTACACTATGAAACCACACACTATTGAATCATTCCCCTGGTGAATCACTAGCTACACTATGAAACCACACACTATTGAATCATTCCCCTGGTGAATCACTAGCTACACTATGAAACCACACACTATTGAATCATTCCCCTGGGGAATCACTAGCTACAATATTGAATCATTCCCCTGGTGAATCACTAGCTACACTATGAAACCACACACTATTGAATCGTTCCCCTGGTGAATCACGAGCTACACTATGAAACCACACACTATTGAATCATTCCCCTGGTGAATCACGAGCTACACTATGAAACCACACACTATTGAATCATTCCCCTGGTGAATCACTAGCTACACTATGAAACAACACACACTATTGAATCATTCCCCTGGTGAATCACTAGCTACACTATGAAACCACACACTATTGAATCATTCCCCTGGTGAATCACTAGCTACACTATGAAACCACACACTATTGAATCATTCCCCTGGTGAATCACTAGCTACACTATGAAACCACACACTATTGAATCATTCCCCTGGTGAATCACTAGCTACACTATGAAACCACACACTATTGAATCATTCCCCTGGTGAATCACTAGCTACACTATGAAACCACACACTATTGAATCATTCCCCTGGTGAATCACTAGCTACACTATGAAACCACACACTATTGAATCATTCCCCTGGTGAATCACTAGCTACACTATGAAACCACACACTATTGAATCATTCCCCTGGTGAATCACTAGCTACACTATGAAACCACACACTATTGAATCATTCCCTTGGGGAATCACTAGCTACACTATGAAACCACACACTATTGAATCATTCCCCTGGTGAATCACTAGCTACACTATGAAACCACACACTATTGAATCATTCCCCTGGTGAATCACGAGCTACACTATGAAACCACACACTATTGAATCATTCCCCTGGTGAATCACGAGCTACACTATGAAACCACACACTATTGAATCATTCCCCTGGTGAATCACTAGCTACACTATGAAACCACACACTATTGAATCATTCCCCTGGTGAATCACTAGCTACACTATGAAACCACACACTATTGAATCATTCCCCTGGTGAATCACTAGCTACACTATGAAACCACACACTATTGAATCATTCCCCTGGGGAATCACTAGCTACAATATTGAATCATTCCCCTGGTGAATCACTAGCTACACTATGAAACCACACACTATTGAATCGTTCCCCTGGTGAATCACGAGCTACACTATGAAACCACACACTATTGAATCATTCCCCTGGTGAATCACGAGCTACACTATGAAACCACACACTATTGAATCATTCCCCTGGTGAATCACGAGCTACACTATGAAACCACACACTATTGAATCATTCCCCTGGTGAATCACTAGCTACACTATGAAACCACACACTATTGAATCATTCCCCTGGTGAATCACTAGCTACACTATGAAACCACACACTATTGAATCATTCCCCTGGTGAATCACTAGCTACACTATGAAACCACACACTATTGAATCGTTCCCCTGGTGAATCACGAGCTACACTATGAAACCACACACTATTGAATCATTCCCCTGGTGAATCACTAGCTACACTATGAAACCACACACTATTGAATCATTCCCCTGGTGAATCACTAGCTACACTATGAAACCACACACTATTGAATCATTCCCCTGGTGAATCACTAGCTACACTATGAAACCACACACTATTGAATCATTCCCCTGGTGAATCACTAGCTACACTATGAAACCACACACTATTGAATCATTCCCCTGGTGAATCACTAGCTACACTATGAAACCACACACTATTGAATCATTCCCCTGGTGAATCACTAGCTACACTATGAAACCACACACTATTGAATCATTCCCCTGGTGAATCACTAGCTACACTATGAAACCACACACTATTGAATCATTCCCCTGGTGAATCACTAGCTACACTATGAAACCACACACTATTGAATCATTCCCCTGGTGAATCACTAGCTACACTATGAAACCCCACACTATTGCACAGACTTCGATATTACCGGCCGCAATTAATACGGTGAAAACAATGTGGGTAGACAGAGGCACAGAAACTCACATCAATGCCTGTGTCAGATAACACCGTTAAACTAAGAAGTTATACTCTGAAGAATGACTCAAGAAGTCCCCAGATGATGCTCTCCAAACGGACGCTAGCTGTGAGGACCGAGATGCATTGCCTTTTGTTGGATACACATGTTGGGGGATGCTGTTCATGAGGACAGATTGTTCTTTCTCATGATTCCAGAGCATGAAATGGCATATGGGATGTTCAGTGTGTTGCGTGGCTATATTGATAAAAAACAGATTCCATGGGATGGAATGGTGGGCTTTTTGTACAGATGTGTCTCCATCCATTACGGGACAGAGGGCAGGCCTCTACACTACAGTTATGGGCCTCCATGTGTGATACACACACAGTGACACACAGAGAGAGACAGTGACACACACACATACAGTGACACACAGACAGTGACAGACACACAGTGACAGACACACAGTGACACACAGACACACAGTGACACACAGACAGACAGTGACACGCAGACAGACAGTGACACACAGACAGACAGTGACAGACACACAGTGACAGACACACAGTGACAGACACACAGTGACAGACACACAGTGACAGACACACAGTGACACACAGACAGACAGTGACACACAGACAGACAGTGACACACAGACAGACAGTGACACACAGACAGACAGTGACACACAGACAGACAGTGACACACAGACAGACAGTGACAGACACACAGTGACAGACACACAGTGACAGAGAGACACAGTGACAGACACACAGTGACAGTGAGACACAGTGACAGACACACAGTGACAGTGAGACACAGTGACAGACAGTGACAGTGAGACACAGTGACAGACAGTGACAGTGAGACACAGTGACAGACAGTGACAGTGAGACACAGTGACAGTGAGACACAGTGACAGTGAGACACAGTGAGTGAGACACAGTGACAGTGAGACACAGTGACAGTGAGACACAGCGACAGACAGCGACAGTGAAACACAGCGACAGTGAAACACAAAGACACAGTGACAGACAGCGACAGTGACAGACACACAGTGACAGTGAGACACAGTGACAGACACACAGTGACAGACACACAGTGACAGACACACAGTGACAGAGACACAGTGACAGAGACACAGTGACAGAGACACAGTGACAGAGACACAGAGACACAGTGACAGAGACACAGTGACAGAGACACACACACACACACAGTGATTTCTAACCAGACTGTAGTCTGTCTTGGGTCTGGTATAGTCTGGTGGTGACTGCCGTCTGTCTTGGGTCTGGTATAGTCTGGTGGTGACTAGCCTGTCTTGGGTCTGGTACAGTCTGGTTGTGACTGTAGTTTGTAGTCTGTCTTGTGTCTGGTATAGTCTGGTGGTGACTGTAGTCTGTCTTGGGTGTGGTACAGTCTGGTGGTGACTGTAGTCTGTCTTGGGTGTGGTACAGTCTGGTGGTGACTGTAGTCTGTCTTGGGTCTGGTACAGTCTGGTGGTGACTGTAGTCTTGGGTCTGGAACAGTCTGGTGGTGACCGTAGTCTGTCTTGGGTCTGGTATTGTCTGGTGGTGACTGCAGTCTGTCTTAGGTCTGGAACAGTCTGGTGGTGACTGTAGTCTGTCTTGGGTCTGGTACAGTCTGGTGGTGACTGCAGTCTGTCTTGGGTCTGGTATTGTCTGGTGGTGACTGTAGTCTTGGGTCTGGAACAGTCTGGTGGTGACCGTAGTCTGTCTTGGGTCTGGAACAGTCTGGTGGTGACTGTAGTCTGTCTTGGGTCTGGAACAGTCTGGTGGTGACTGCAGTCTGTAGTAAAATCTTTGAAATGATTGCATTTATATTTTGTACAGGGTAAATAAGCTAGCATTTATGAAGCCAGCAAACACATTCCTCACACGCTAGGAATATATTTCCTCCAATGTTAAAAAAAAGGGGGAAAAGTGCCTTGCTCCCAAAACACATGTTTTCTGGAGACTTGTGGGCAGAGTGATGACGTCGCCCCCTGTATGTGCTTCCAGTAGCCTGAATGCCTCCAGATTGAGGATTCCTCCTCACAATACGCCCCCAACCACCTCCTGAAGAGGTCAGACAGATCTCAACACAATCTGACCACAATGAGACGTCTGTGCAGCTAGACCGGTCTTTTCAACACGCTCTTCGTAATCTGATAGCAAAAGTCGCATGTAAGTTTCAAGTGTAGACACAGCCATCTAGACCCAGCCTCCAACTGGGAACTCAAGACAAAACGAGCTCCGACAGGGAAACATTGTTTTGAATGGTCATCCAACTCGGAAATCGAAGTTGGGAACTCTGGCATCTTCTAGCGCTCCGACCTGAAGATCACTGACAGGTTACCAGTTGTCTTGAAAGCACCATAAAACCATTTGCCAGCTCATATCTGTGTGAAGCTGGATACAGTGCTCTCATCGCTGCCATCACATCCAACCTAAATCGATATTTGGTTTTAATGCAGATGAGAACACTGAATCCAGCATCACACAGATACGGCCTAGCAAAGGGTCGGTCTCCTACCATGAGTTTTATGGTGCTTTGAAGACCACTGGAAAAAAACTCTGAAAAATATTAGGTCAAATCATGATATCCGTGATCTTCAGGTCAGAGCTCTAGCAAGAGGCCCGAGTTCGATTTGAAATTTCGAGTTGGTTGACATTTCAAAACAATTTTTCCCAGTCGAAGCTCGTTTTCCCCCGAGATCCCAGTTGTTTGAACGCGGCAGCAAAATCGACAAAAGACAGAGTGACGCCATCATCATGAATTGTTTATGATTTCAGAAGAGTAACTTAGCAGATGTTTTTATAATCTTCCTCGCATACCAACACATACAGAGACCAGTGAAAGCTAACTAACAAAGCCCCTTGCCTGACAATTATGACTAAAAATGTTTATATAGTGTACGAATGTATATCATTAGCCAGCTAACGGCCCATTCTACGTGTTAGCTAGCTAACTGGAAGGCTAGCACATTCTGTTGGCCTAGCAAGCCAGCATTTCGAAATACATAACCGGTTATACTACTTGGTTTCTCTGAAACTAGACTAGTTAGTTGGCAACTGAGGGCCACCAGATAGCTAGGTAACGTTAGTTAAGTCTACACATTGTACATGTATGTTACCCAACCAGCTAGTTAGCTAGCTAATGTGAGCTAACAAATAAGTGAAACTTTAGAAATAAGACAGGCATAATGTACCAGAACAAACTGGTTGGTTTGTGACTGACATGTCATTTTAAACGTTAAACGAACCATTTAGTACACTAACTAGCTAGTTTGGAGAGTTCAGCAAACTTGCGGAGTGGGCCTTTTGGTTAGCTGCTAGCTAACAAGCTAGCTATTTAGCGAAAGTCAGTTATCATTACAGTTTACATAGCTACGTTAGCTAGCTACTGGTGGTGATTTGTTAGCGAGAATTTGACACCGCAGAATCCATACAGCTGTGCCCCAGTAGTGTTGACACCCCCGCCCCAGAGACCCAGACCAGATCCCTGCAGTTGGCCGCTCACCTATGGTGGAGATGAAGGTGGTGTTGAAGGCATCGTCTGAGAATCGGAACAGCACGCAGGTCTTCCCCACGCCCGAGTCACCGATCAGCAGGAGCTTGAAGAGCAGGTCGTAGGTCTTCTTCGCCATCGATAGACAAGTTGTGTTCGCAGGACAGAGCAGAAACTATCTACCGCAGGTCTAGAGCCAGCCTGAGTTACAAGCAGAGGAACGGTGTGTAATATTTGAGTTATGTTGATATCTAGTTGGCTAGTTAGCTATATACCACCAGGGGTAGCGTGTCGCAACAGTAACCGAAGAGTAGCAAACCGGGTTGTCTTACAGCATTTGAATTAAAAACCACCCAAAAAAATGTATCCCGTGTGATTCCCCTTTTCCACTCTTTCTTTCTCTCGCACTGTCGGGACAAAATGGCTCCCCTCCCCGACTTACTCTTTCTTCAAACTACCAACGAGCTCATTAAAATTATTTGAATTCCCCGTCATTACAACCGCCTCAGGACTTGCGATCGAGAAGAATTATAAATTTTCGTATGTTAAAAGTGTGTCAATTAACGATCTTGTTACAATTATTTGTTATGTCGATGATTAGACCCTGAAACAAACGACAGCCGTGACGTCGCCAAATGCAGGCACCACGGCGACACCCTAGCAAGACGCCTGTTTCCGCCCCTTCTGTCAAACTCTCGCTCGGTGATTTGCTCACATCACTGCTTTTCAAATTTACAGCTGAACCCGATTGGTCAGATTGTCAAGGAGTAAAAAGGCGTAATTTAGGTTGACTTGTAGAAAGGGCAAATGTTTTTCTGCATGACCATTCCGGAACAATCCCAGGCTCGGACTCTCCGTTCCACTACAGACAGAACAATGAAACAGATATTTACCCGGATGTATAAATGTGAAGCATCCGGTTGGTGTTTCCCCTCTACCAAATATGGTGGTGAGAGGAAGCCCAATGGAAGCCTAGTGCCCGGCAGTTTGAGAAGATGGGGCGAGATGGATTTTGGCCGATATTCTGCTCATTTCGATGAAACATTTGATCTCAATAGCGTTTTCTGTTTATAAAACTAAAATATGTTGTGGACAGTTTTCTAGACTTTATTCTTTGACAACGTTTCTTAAAAATTGCGTTGTTTAGAAGGAGTGCAAGGGCGAATTGAATTATTGGACACGAATGCTTCACGGAGTAGGCGTTCCCTAACGGAAATATGCAAATACATGGTAGAACGCGCCAATAGGCTCTCGCAAGCTCGTGCTTGGCTCTGCCCACCTCCTTGCTTGTTCTGCCCACTATGATTAATTTGCTGTCGTTGGAAAACACAGGCTGTGGTCTATCTTGGGTTATTTATAAAAATCTTTGGTTCCACTGGTGAAATTGTAACGTTTTTTTTTCCAAAATGGCTGCCGGTTTCCGTCCGTGCTGGTCGGGGTGTGTTTGCTGGTTGGTGTCTGGCCAGAGGTTTGACGATCCCAGCTATGAGTCAAGCTGAATGATGTCATAAATTCTCATGTGCATGTAGTGGGTGTTACCAATCACTCAAAATTCTGCTACTTTAGTACAGTTTCAGTACTTTCCATGGGGCACTTACTTTTATTATTATTCAGACCAATAATAACACATCAAACATAACAATAATATTTTGTAATTTCCCTCTTCTAAACAGACAGTGTGCCTTCAACACAAGAATGCCATTTAAAAAAAACAAATGTCTCTTTCGGTTTGTTCCATCATGACCAACTCATCACTCTGACAACAGGAAGTATACTTAACTTCAGCAGGTCCATTATATTGACCAGATACTCAAGTAGCCACTCTAACAAATAAAATAAATGGGAGGAGGCAAGATCAGGTGGGGCCACTCTAGCCAATGAGAGGGCAGATATGCGTGGCACAACTCCAATGTAAAGTGTTTTTTCTCAAAGTTGCCAGGATGTCACGTGTCCTACATATCAATACACTCGAAACAACCTAAGCATTATGACACTTATATTTGATCAAATACACCATACGTAGCAAATAAGCCATACACATTTCTGTTAACCAAGTTCTACGTTTTCATTGACCTCCATTCAAAAACTCCTCGCTTGTCGAGCAAAAAAACACCACCTACTGGAGAAGACAGATTTTGGGCCCAGTCATCCCTTCACCTTTTCCTCTCTGACCACTAACTTACTGACTAGTGATGGGAAGATCAGTCTTCACTTACTGACTAGTGATGGGAAGATCAGTCTTCACTTACTGACTAGTGATGGGAAGATCAGTCTTCACTTACTGACTAGTGATGGGAAGATCAGTCTTCACTTACTGACTAGTGATGGGAAGATCAGTCTTCACTTACTGACTAGTGATGGGAAGATCAGTCTTCACTTACTGACTAGTGATGGGAAGATCAGTCTTCACTTACTGACTAGTGATGGGAAGATCAGTCTTCACTTACTGATTAGTGATGGGAAGATCAGTCTTCACTTACTGACTAGTGATGGGAAGATCAGTCTTCACTTACTGACTAGTGATGGGAAGATCAGTCTTCACTTACTGACTAGTGATGGGAAGATCAGTCTTCACTTATTGACTAGTGATGGGAAGATCAGTCTTCACTTACTGACTAGTGATGGGAAGATCAGTCTTCACTTACTGACTAGTGATGGGAAGATCAGTCTTCACTTACTGACTAGTGATGGGAAGATCAGTCTTCACTTACTGACTAGTGATGGGAAGATCAGTCTTCACTTACTGACTAGTGATGGGAAGATCAGTCTTCACTTACTGACTAGTGATGGGAAGATCAGTCTTCACTTACTGACTAGTGATGGGAAGATCAGTCTTCACTTACTGACTAGTGATGGGAAGATCAGTCTTCACTTATTGACTAGTGATGGGAAGATCAGTCTTCACTTACTGACTAGTGATGGGAAGATCAGGCTTCACTTACTGACTAGTGATGGGAAGATCAGTCTTCACTTACTGACTAGTGATGGGAAGATCAGTCTTCACTTACTGACTAGTGATGGGAAGATCAGTCTTCACTTACTGACTAGTGATGGGAAGATCAGTCTTCACTTACTGACTAGTGATGGGAAGATCAGTCTTCACTTACTGACTAGTGATGGGAAGATCAGTCTTCACTTACTGACTAGTGATGGGAAGATCAGTCTTCACTTACTGACTAGTGATGGGAAGATCAGTCTTCACTTACTGACTAGTGATGGGAAGATCAGTCTTCACTTATTGACTAGTGATGGGAAGATCAGTCTTCACTTACTGACTAGTGATGGGAAGATCAGTCTTCACTTACTGACTAGTGATGGGAAGATCAGTCTTCACTTACTGACTAGTGATGGGAAGATCAGTCTTCACTTACTGACTAGTGATGGGAAGATCAGTCTTCACTTACTGACTAGTGATGGGAAGATCAGTCTTCACTAACTGACTAGTGATGGGAAGATCAGTCTTCACTTACTGACTAGTGATGGGAAGATCAGTCTTCACTTACTGACTAGTGATGGGAAGATCAGTCTTCACTTACTGACTAGTGATGGGAAGTTCGGGTCTTCACTTACTGACTAATGGTGGGAAGATCAGTCTTCACTTACTGACTAGTGATGGGAAGTTCGGGTCTTCACTTACTGACTAGTGATGGGAAAATCAGTCTTCACTTACTGACTAGTGATGGGAAGATCAGTCTTCACTTACTGACTAGTGATGGGAAGATCAGTCTTCACTTACTGACTAGTGATGGGAAAATCAATCTTCACTTACTGACTAGTGATGGGAAGATCAGTCTTCACTTACTGATTAGTGATGGGAAGATCAGTCTTCACTTACTGACTAGTGATGGGAAGATCAGTCTTCACTTACTGACTAGTGATGGGAAGATCAGTCTTCACTTACTGACTAGTGATGGGAAGATCAGTCTTCACTTACTGACTAGTGATGGGAAAATCAATCTTCACTTACTGACTAGTGATGGGAAGATCAGTCTTCACTTACTGATTAGTGATGGGAAGATCTGGGCTTCACTTACTCACTAGTGATGAGAAGATCAGTCTTCACTTACTGACTAGTGATGGGAAGTTCGGGTCTTCACTTACTGACTAGTGATGGGAAGATCAGTCTTCACTTATTGACTAGTGATGGGAAGATCAGTCTTCACTTACTGACTAGTGATGGGAAGATCAGTCTTCACTTATTGACTAGTGATGGGAAGATCAGTCTTCACTTACTGACTAGTGATGGGAAAATCAGTCTTCACTTACTGACTAGTGATGGGAAGATCAGTCTTCACTTACTGACTAGTGATGGGAAGATCAGTCTTCACTTACTGACTAGTGATGGGAAGATCAGTCTTCACTTACTGACTAGTGATGGGAAAATCAGTCTTCACTTACTGACTAGTGATGGGAAGATCAGTCTTCACTTACTGACTAGTGATGGGAAGATCAGTCTTCACTTACTGACTAGTGGTGGGAAGATCAGTCTTCACTTACTGACTAGTGATGGGAAGATCAGTCTTCACTTACTGACTAGTGATGAGAAGATCAGTCTTCACTTACTGACTAGTGATGGGAAGTTCAGTCTTCACTTACTGACTAGTGATGGGAAGATCGGGTCTTCACTTACTGACTAGTGATGGGAAGATCAGTCTTCACTTACTGACTAGTGATGGGAAGATCAATTTGTTGATTGCTAGGCATCCAAATAAGATTATTTCTAGATGCATTTGAATTGAGTTGTAGTTGTGGCCGCACCCGGACTAGATTGTGAACGACTCTTGACAGAATGCATTGCTTGACTGCCGTGAGGGTGATAAGCCACAACGTCTTTCATGAACTGCAGCCCCCAAACGATTAGTTCTGGAGTTGGAGCTTGCTGAGCAGAGGCTGTGTTTTGTCTTGCTTCCACAAAACTGTCCATCATAACATTCAAAAATCAATTCATTGCATTCATTCTTGCACCACGTGATCAATGATTAGTTCTAAACGTGTGTGTGTGTGTGTGTGTGTGTGTGTGTGTGTGTGTGTGTGTGTGTGTGTGTGTGTGTGTGTGTGTGTGTGTGTGTGTGTGTGTGTGTGTGTGTGTGTGTGTGTGTGTGTGTGTGTGTGTGTGTGTGTGTGTGTGTCTAGTATCTAACTACAACCTATCCAGATCGGTGTAGACTACTGTTAAACCAGTGTTTCTGAAAGGAATTAATCAATCAACCATGGTATGCTCTCTAGCACTTCAGCTAAGTACACACACACACACACACACACACACACACACACACACACACACACACACACACACACAGACACACACACACGCAGTAAAAACAGGACATCCCTCCACATGTTCTGAACTTGTCTCCCACCAGACGCTCTGCTGCCATCGCTGGTGAGATGGTGAACTGCAGGCACGGCATCATCACTAAGAACCAGCAGGTGGTACTGTTGCTTCATATTTCATCACCTATCTCTATCTCAATAGTCTACATGGGGTTTTCTCGTTTGTGAAAAGGACCATCCTCCATCCTCTCTCCTTTGTGCCGGAAACCGATAAGCGGTCGAGTAGTGTGTCAATTCGTTAGTAGACAAATGGAAGACTGTCCTCCCCTCTCGATAGCCACTTTTCTGAAAGCGTGAACCACCACATGTAACCATGGCAAGGTGACTGGGAATATGGTGGAATACAAACACTGTAGTTATTCCATCGGTAAGGCAATCAAACAGGCAAAACATCAGTACAGGGACAAAGTAAAGTCGCAATTCAACGGCTCAGACAGGAGTCGTATGTGGCAGGGTCTACAGACAATCACGGATTATAAAGGGAGAACCAGACACGTCGCATCGCATCTGGTGTGAGGGGACAAAATGAGCATCTCATCTGGTGTGAGGGGACAAAATGAGCATCTCATCTGGTGTGAGGGGACAAAATGAGCATGCGCGCGTGAAGTCTGGTCAGCATGTAAGAATGCTGTTCATTGACTATAGCTCAGCATACAACACCATAGTACCCTCCACGCTCATCATTAAGCTTGGGGCACTGGGTCTGAAACCCCCCCCCCCCCCCCGTGCAACTGGGTCCTGGACTTCCTGACGGCCCGCCCCCAGGTGGTGAAGGTAGGCAACAACACCTCCACTACACTGATCCTCAACACAGGGGCCCCACAATGGTGGGGAAACAGCAGAGGGAGCACACCCCTATCCATATTGATGGGACCGCAGTGGAGAAGGTGGAAAGCTTCAAGTTCCTCGGCGTACTAATCACTGACGAACTGAAATGGTCCACCCACACAGACAGTGTGATGAAGAAGGCGCAACAGTGACTCTTCAACCTCAGGAGCCTGAAGAAATTTGGCCTGGCCCCTAAAACCCTCACTAACTTTTATAGATGCACAATTGGGAGCATCCAGTTAGGCTGTATCACTGCCTGGTACGGCAACTGCTCCGCCCACAACCGCAGGGCTCTCCAGAGGGTGGTGCGTTCTGCCCAACGCATCACCGGGGGCAAACTACCTGCCCTCCAGGACACCTACACCACCCGATGTCACAGGAAGGCCAAAAAGATCATCAAGGACAACAACCACCCGAGCCACTGCCTGTTCATCCCGCTATCATCCAGAAGGCGAGGTCAGTACAGGTGCATAAAAGCTGGGAACAAGAGCCTGAAAAAAAGCTTCTATCTCAAGGCCATCAGACTGTTAAATAGCCATCACTAGCCGGCTTCCACCCGGTTACTCAACCCTGCAACTTAGAGGCTGCTGCCCTATATACATAGACATGGAATCACTGGTCACTTTAATAATGGAACACTGGTCACTTGAATAATGTTTAAATACTGCTTTACCCATTTCATATGTACATACTGTATTCTACTCTACTGTATTTTAGTCAATGCCACTCTGACATTGTTCGTCCTAATATTTATATATTTTCTAATTCTACTATTTTACTTTTAGATTTGTGTGTATTGCTGTGAATTGTTAGATATTACTGCACTGTTGGAGCTGGGAGCACAAGCATTTTGCTACACTGCAATAACATCTGGGGGAAATGTGTATGTGACCAATAACATTTGATTGGATTTGATTTTCATGGAGAACATGTGCATCCTGTGTACCTGCTGAAGAGTTTTACAATATTCCACACCCCCTTTAAATCAGCTTTGTTTTGTCAGAGGAAAAAAACATGCACACATTTCAAACCAATATGATACTTATTGTTTTATCTATAAAATGTCTTAACTAACTTAATTCGTTTTTTACCAATTTATTTTGGGATCTACCCCGTAAATGTCATTTATTTTGGGATCCACCCCTGTAAATGTCATTTATTTTGGGATCCACCCCTGTAAATGTCATTTATTTTGGGATCCACCCCTGTAAATGTCATTTATTTTGGGATCCACCCCTGTAAATGTCATTTATTTTTGGATACACCCCTGTAAATGTCATTTATTTTGGGATCCACCCCTGTAAATGTCATTTATTTTGGGATCCAGCCCTGTAAACATCATTAACCTAATGACGTGGGAGTGGAGAAGGACCATCTCATTTCAAGCAAGCACATTTCCATCCACGTTCACTCTCCTTGCTGTCACGACTCTCCTGTTAAGATCTGAAGGATCAGGTTACAGTGGGCTGTACAGCGCCCTCTCTCCTGCAGAAGGGGAGAGGCGTGAAGTTGGCCGTTTTATGTAGGTCGTAAATACCTACAGGAAATCTCTCTCTCCCACTGTACAAAAATTGAAGTTAAAAATCCCTTTGTTACAACAGAGAGAGATTTTGTAGTACTGTGACATCCAAGATTGGACAATGAAACAATATTTCAGTAATCCAAACAGTTGGAAGGGTCCAGCAAAGAAAGAAAGCAATGGGTTGCAGGGTGCTGGCTGGGGGCCAATAGGGATGCAGGGTGATGTGCTGCTGGCTGGGGGCCAATAGGGATGCAGGGTGATATGCTGCTGGCTGGGGGCCAATAGGGATGCAGGGTGATGTGCTGCTGGCTGGGGGCCAATAGGGATGCAGGGTGATATGCTGCTGGCTGGGGGCCAATAGGGATGCAGGGTGATATGCTGCTGGCTGGGGCCAATAGGGATGCAGGGTGATATGCTGCTGGCTGGGGGCCAATAGGGATGCAGGGTGATATGCTGCTGGCTGGGGCCAATAGGGATGCAGGGTGATATGCTGCTGGCTGGGGGCCAATAGGGATGCAGGGTGATATGCTGCTGGCTGGGGGCCAATAGGGATGCAGGGTGATATGCTGCTGGCTGGGGGCCAATAGGGATGCAGGGTGATATGCTGCTGGCTGGGGGCCAATAGGGATGCAGGGTGATATGCTGCTGGCTGGGGCCAATAGGGATGCAGGGTGATATGCTGCTGGCTGGGGGCCAATAGGGATGCAGGGTGATATGCTGCTGGCTGGGGCCAATAGGGATGCAGAATAATAATGTTTGAACAAGATGGCGGTCATGGTAACCATTAGATCGCCGAAATTCATCTTCCCTGACCTGGATCTGAACTTCCCAAGGCATCTCTATTCATCCCGGGGGCAGCACCAAAACACCAACGCAGGAGAAGAGGAAGTATAAGTGTTGCCCTAGTCAGACTCAGGTGATGTGCATCCATCCATCGCTTCTGAGTATATTACTCAGTCACTGGACAATAAAGTAGATGAGCTCAGGGAGAGGATCTCCTTCCAGAGAGACATCAGGGACTGTAAAATGACACAGCAGGGGTTCAAAGTGTAGAACCCAGTTCCTACATTTGAATATAAAAATGGATTTTATCAAACAAAACTATGCTACATTTTATCTCTGGGACCCTCAGAATGACAAATCAGAGCAAGATTACTAAATGTAAGTACATTATTTACCTTCAGAGGTGAATGCATCAAACCAGTTGCCGTGATAAAAGTTTGTTGTTGTTGTGCATTCTCCTCAAACAATAGCATGGTCTTTTTTCACTGTAATAGATACTGTAAATTGGACACTTCAGTTAGATTAACAAGGATTTAAGCTTTCTGCCCATATAAGACATGTCTATGTCCTGGAAAGTTGGCTGTTACTTACAACATAATTCTAGTAACGTTAGCGCACGTTAGCAACAACCGTACCGGTATAGTGACACCAATCCCGTAGAGGCTAATAAATTAAATCTGAGGAAAATGCTATTGAAATTCTACCAACTCATCTCTTGTGCTGCACGTGCATCACAAACTCTTGATCATTGCTACTCTCCCTTCCGGACGGCTACAAGTCCCTCCCTCTTCCTCCTTTCGGCAAATCAGATCACGCCTCCATTCTGCTCTTCCCCACCTAACAGCAGAAACTTAAACAGGAAACACCTGTGGTAAGGGATTGTTCAACGTTAGTCTGACCAGTCGGAATCTATGCTTCAAGATTGTTTTGATCACGCAGACTAGGAAGTGTTCCAGGTTGCATCTGAGAACAGTATTGACGTATGCACCGACTCAGTAACTGGGTTCATCAGGAAGAGAACAGCATTGACGTATGCACCGACTCAGTGACTGGGTTCATCAGGAAGAGAACAGTATTGACGTATGCACCGACTCAGTGACTGGGTTCATCAGGAAGAGAACAGTATTGACGTATGCACCGACTCAGTGACTGGGTTCATCAGGATGTAAATAGAGCATGTTGTTCTCACTGTGTAAATTGTAACCAAAAACCATGGATAGATAGCAGCATTCGCGCAAAACTGAAAGCGCGAGCCACCGCATTTAACCATGGCAAGGCCGCATTTAACCATGGCAAGGCCGCATTTAACCATGGCAAGGCCGCATTTAACCATGGCAAGGTTGCTGGGAACATTGACGCGTACAAACGGACCAGCTATGACCTCCGTAAAGCAAACAAAAAGGCAAAACGAAGTGACAAAGTGGAGTTGCAATTCAATGGCTCAGACACATGATGTAAGTTGCAGGGACTTCAGACAATCACGGATAAGGCACGGCCAGCCACATCGCAGACGCCCCGCTCCCGGATAAGGCACGGCCAGCCACATCGCAGACGCCTCGCTCCCGGATAAGGCACGGCCAGCCACATCGCAGACGCCCCGCTCCCGGATAAGGCACGGCCAGCCACATCGCAGACGCCTCGCTCCCGGATAAGGCACGGCCAGCCACATCGCAGACGCCTCTCTCCCGGATAAGGCACGGCCAGCCACATCGCAGACGCCTCGCTCCCGGATAAGGCACGGCCAGCCACATCGCAGACGCCTCTCTCCCGGATAAGGCACGGCCAGCCACATCGCAGACGCCTCGCTCCCGGATAAGGCACGGCCAGCCACATCGCAGACGCCTCTCTCCCGGATAAGGCACGGCCAGCCACATCGCAGACGCCTCTCTCCCGGATAAGGCACGGCCAGCCACATCGCAGACGCCTCTCTCCCGGATAAGGCACGGCCAGCCACATCGCAGACGCCTCTCTCCCGGATAAGGCACGGCCAGCCACATCGCAGACGCCTCTCTCCCGGATAAGGCACGGCCAGCCACATCGCAGACGCCTCGCTCCCGGATAAGGCACGGCCAGCCACATCGCAGACGCCCCGCTCCCGGATAAGGCACGGCCAGCCACATCGCAGACGCCCCGCTCCCGGATAAGGCACGGCCAGCCACATCGCAGACGCCTCGCTCCCCAATAAGCTAAACACCTTCTTCGCACGCGTCAAAGAAAATAACATTGTGATGTTGATGCCGGCCCTCTCCGCTCACAAGGACTGTATGCTCTCGTTCTCTGTGGCCAACGTCAGTAAGTCATGTAAGCGTGTTAACCCTTGCTAGGCTGCCAGCCCAGTCAGCATCCCAAGCTGCATCCTCTCTGACAATCTGACAACGCTCTGAATTTACGAACTCCCAGAACACACTCTGAGCAAACTCTGGCACTCCGGATGAAATTACAAACAGCAAGATGTAATTTGTTATGCTAACAAGCTAGCAAGAGGTTGCATAGCAACAGCATCAACTTCCGTACTAATACTTAAATGAACTAATAGTATATAGAATGTAGTATACAGTATGTTGTATTGGTATTCGAACACAGCTATTGTCTAAATGACTGGTAGAAACACATTCATGACCATAAAGGGGGGAGGGGGGTTGTCCCCAGCACTCATCCAACATATTAATACTTTACTCAAAAATGATCTCAATTCATCTCTCTAAACAATTCATCTCTCTAAACAATTCATCTCTCTAAACAATTCATCTCTCTAAACAATTCATCTCTCTAAACAATTCATCTCTCTAAACAATTCATCTCTCTAAACAATTCATCTCTCTAAACAATTCATCTCTCTAAACAATTCATCTCTCTAAACAAGTACTTGTATATTTAAAAATATAAATATAGATATAACTTAATTGGAATATATCTAGAACTTTTTAAAAATTTCAAAATTTTGATCAACTTACCACAACATAATTTATTTGAAATATCTCCAAAAGTTGTGATGACCGAGGATTTTTTGTTGTTGAGCAAGAGCAGTGGCAGCCAGGGAAGGTGTTGGGAAAATAATTTGGTGACATCTTGTGGTTTTGTAATCGCTGTAATCGCTGCCAAAGGTGCTTCAACAAAGTAAAGGGTCTGAATACTTATGTAAATGTAATATTTCAGTTTCTTATTTGTAATACATTTGCAAACATTTCTAATAACCTGTTTTTTGCTTTGTCATTACGGGGTATTGTGTGTAGATTGATGAGGGAAAACAACTATTCAAACCATTTTAGAATAAGGCTGTAACGTAACAAAATGTGTAAAAAGTCAAGGGTTCTGAAATTACTCATTATTCCGGACTCTGAAATTGCTCCTTCTGATATTTCTTCATTTCTTTCTTTACATTGTTTGAATTGTGTGTATATTGTTTTGTATTACTAGGTATTATTACCGAACTGTTGGATCTAGAAACATAAGCATTTCGCTGCGATAACGTATGCAAATCTGTGAATGCGTCCAATAAACTTGATTTGACTTAATAATAGTGTAAAACTCAATTTCCCATGGTCCCGTCATTGCGTTCTGCAGTTGGTGTGGCTGAATGAGGTAATGATGTGTTTGTGTATGTGTGTAAGTGTGTGTACGTGTGTGTATGTGTGTGTACGTGTGTGTATGTGTGTGTACGTATGTGTAAGTGTGTGTGTATCTCCTCTCTGTTCATCCTGAAACTCGCTCTCAGTGCTTTAATGGAGCCGCAGCATCTCCTCTGCGGCACGAGAGCATCAGGGTGTATCTCCGGGCACCGAGGCAGGATGAAAACCCGTTGGTAAGTGTTTTGATTGACCGGGACGTGTGAAGGCGGAGCTGGTTTCATTATCGAATAAACCCTCGTTAACGGACGGACAGACAAACGGACAAAATGCACCGGGACCTCAACAGAACCGTCGTAATTACTGAGCTAACCACGTGAGGTGTGTTTAATACCGCTAGTTAACGCAAGCCGTTCTGTGGATTAAATCATATTGTTGACGGTGAGAAACACACGGATGGATTGGTTAAAGAATGAGAATATAATATCTACGAAATGATTGTATAATAATCTATATGAGATGGCCCGGTGGGGATCCTGAAAGAGAGATTGTAGATGAAAATAGATAGAGACAGAATGATATTCGACAGACCAATAAATGCACTAATATTTTAACTGTGGGACCGAAGACCGATTATGATTATTAATATTATTGATAAATAAATAGGCTAATTTAATGTTATTTATAAACAAGCTAATTTTGTCGTTAGCATAGCAGGACTAGAGGCCTGGTGTTCAGTGTTAACTGTTATCATCCAGTCAGATAGGACTCATGTATTACTCTGTTACCTACTCTATATTTTACTGTTTGACGACACAAAGAACTAGTTAGTTCATTAATAATGACCTGATAATAACATGGTAGGCCTATGAATGTGTTTCTTTAGTGCCATTGTGTTAAATTCAGTACTAGGCCACCAGTGATATACGACAATATCCCAGTGTCATTACCTGGTAAATACTAGCAAGAACAGTGTCCCGTAAGGAGAAAGAGATTAACTGATAATAACAAATGTTAATTTCTATAAATCTCTAATAATAGTTAACTGAGAGCCACTTCAGATGTCTAAGGTAAAGAGTAGTGAGACGGTGAAGGTAGTGGTTCGCTGTCGCCCGTTAAACCGGAAAGATGCAGCTGGTGTTACCGGGACACCGGGAGGAAGGGGCGGGATCATAGAGATGGACGTAGATCGGGGTCAGGTGGTCTTACGGAACCCTCGCGCTCTGCCCGGCGAGCCGCGGAAAACGTTTACGTTCGACTCTGTGTATGACGCATCGTCTAGACAACGTGACTTGTACGATGAGACGGTACGCCCGCTGATCCACTCAGTCCTGGACGGGTTTAATGGAACCATCTTTGCCTACGGCCAGACGGGCACCGGGAAGACCTACACCATGCAGGGAGAGTGGCTAGAACCAGAGAGACGGGGCGTCATCCCGAACGCCTTCGAACACGTCTTCACCCAGATCGCCCGCTCCACCGCTGACCGCCAGTACCTGGTCAGAGCCTCTTACCTGGAGATCTACCGAGAGGAGATAAGGGATCTACTGGATCCCAACGTGCACGCCCCTCATGTCCCCAACGTGCACACCCAGCCCCCCCGCACCCTGGAGCTGAGAGAGAGCCCGGAGAGCGGGGTGTATGTGCGTGACCTGACGTCGTGCGTGTGTAAGAGCGTGAAGGAGATACAGGAGCTGATGAACGTAGGGAACCAGGTGCGCTCGGTGGGAGCGACAGACATGAACGAACACTCTTCCCGTTCCCACACCCTGTTCCTCATCACGGTGGAGTGTTCCCAGACGGGGCCGGACGGACGGCAGCACATCAGGGTAGGCCGGCTCAACCTGGTTGACCTGGCGGGCAGCGAGCGGCAGGCCAAGACAGGCGTCCACGGAGAACGCCTGAAAGAAGCCGCTACAATCAACCTGTCTCTGTCGGCGCTAGGCAACGTGATCTCAGCCCTGGCAGACGGGCGTGGCGGCCACGTTCCGTACCGAGACTCCAAACTGACCCGGTTATTACAGGACTCTCTGGGAGGCAACGCCAAGACGGTGATGGTGGCTACACTAGGCCCCGCCCCCCAACACTACGAGGAGACCCTCACCACGCTCCGCTACGCTAACAGAGCTAAGAACATCCAGAACCAACCAAGAGTTAACGAAGACCCTAAAGACGCCCTGCTCAGAGAGTTCCAGAAGGAGATCGCACGGCTCCGTGCACAGCTCAGCCACAGGGAAGGGAGGGGCAAACACAGGAAGGAGGAGGGCTGGGATGGAGAAGGGGATGAGGAGGGAGAGGAGGAGGTGGAGAAGGAGAGGAAGCTGCAGGAGGAGAAGGAGGCCATCAGAGAAGATGGATCACTATTGGCTGTGGAGAAGCAGAGGCTACTGGGAGAGAAGGAGATAATGATGGGAGATCTGAGGAAGGAGCAGGACACCACCGAGCAGTTGACTGCCAAGTACAAGGTACATACACACATACTGTATATAGAGAGGAATCTTTAGGAGTATTTATCCCTCCCTCCTCCCCTCCTCTCCTGCCTGGCTCGTCTCCCCTTCCTCTCTCCCCCTCCTCCCCTCATCCTCTACCCCCCCTTCTCCCCTCCTTCTTCCCCCCTTCTCCCCCCCACCCTCCTCCCCTCCTGCTGTTTCCTTTGGAGGATGATGTTTCCTTCCTGCCTGCTGGATTTCAGCCTATCATATCACATAACCGAAACACTATCCCCTTCCCTCAGCCCCAACCAACCCTTTAGTATGTGATTGTCTATTTCACTTTATTCACTTCACTCTCTCTCTCCCTTGCTTTGGAAATGTAAACATATTTTTCCTACGAGAGAGAGAGAGTCACCAACATCTCTCAGCATGCTCTACTGCAATCATGCTCTACACAATCAGCTGTGTGGCTGTGTGTTGAGTTGCAAAGAAAAAGCCACATCTCAGACTGGCCAATAAAAATATAAGATTAAGATGGCAAAAGAACACAAACACTGGACAGAGGAACTCAGTTCAGACATTTGGAACAGTTAGCAGGATAAAGTCCTGCGAACGAAGAGAGTACCCACCACATTTCTGAACAATAAAAATGCCCAAATAAAATGGTAGTAAACCCAAAATGGCTTTGTAAATAAAAGTATACCAGTGACTGAGCCTACGAGTGACTAGGGAAGGCCAGCCAACCCTGGTATACAAAGTGCAGTGGTGCGTAAGGGTTTTGCAGTTTAAAATAAATCTCAATGCTCCATGGTAAAGGGTGTCAATTGATCTCAAACACTGATCGTAAGCGTTCATATTGAAAATATCATAGTCTTGTCAGGTGTGCTCCCTCTCCGGCCTCTAGGTCACCAGGCTGTCACGTGTGCTCCCTCTCCGGCCTCTAGGTCACCAGGCTGCTCGTTAGGGCGCACACCTGTCACCATGGTTACATGCATAATGACACTCACATGGTCTCCATCACCATTTTGTTCATTTATTAATTAAATGTATTCACTCCCTGAACTTGCTTTCCAACTCTCACACGGAACCCAAACCAGTTGCGCGCGTGCACCATCGTGTCCCCCCCCCCAACACCAAACGCGATCACGACATGCAGGTTAAAATATCAAAACAAACTCTGAACCAATGACATTAATTTGGGGACAGGTCGAAAAGCATTAAACATGTATGGCAATTTAGCTAGTTAGCTTGCACTTGCTAGCTAACGTTAATTTGTCCTATTTAGCTAGCTTGCTGTTGCTAGCTAATTTGTTCTGGGATATAAACATTGAGTTGTTATTTTACCTGAAATGCACAATGACCTCTACTCCGACAATTAATCCACACATGAAACGGCCAACCGAATCGTTTCTAGTCACCTCCTTCCAGGCTTTTTCATCTTTGAACTTATATGGTGATCGCATCTAAACTTTCATTGTATTACCACGACTACCGGCAAAACAGTTTGTCTTTCAATCACCCACGTGGGTATAACCAATGAGGAGATGGCACGTGGGTACCTGCTTCTATGAACCAATGAGGAGATGGGAGAGGCAGGACTTGCAGCGCGATCTGCGTCAGAAATAGGAACGACTTCTATTTTAGCCCTTGGCGTTGCAGACGCTCGCGCACGCGACGTGTCCGGTCTGGTCAGCATTTCAGCGTGCATCGTTACAGTCTAGTATAGGCATAAATGTAGCTGATACTAGCCTCCTTCTGGCTTCAAAAGAAAAACAGGCCGTTTTCCTGAAATGTAATCCCAACTTCAGCTTCTATTTTTTTGTTGTTGAAGTTGTTGTTGAAAATGCATTTTAAAGAGGCCATCATTTAAAATTCCAAGATATTTATATGAGGTTAGTCTCAATCTCCTCGCCCTGACAGGTAGTAATAGGTGAAAGGTTCAGAGGTCTATTTCTTGCTTTAGAAAACACCATTAGTTTAGTTTTGTCAGTTTTGAGGATAAGCTTCAAATATGTTGAAGTATAAAAAGCAATTGCAAGTTCTTGAAAGCTTTTGTGAGAGACGAGGCACAACAATAAATAACAGTATCATCAGCATAAAAGTGAAGTTAGCATTTTGCACATTTTTGTCTAAATCATTTATATAAATA
>NC_092112.1:5526124-5573624 GCF_045679555.1 Salvelinus alpinus | reverse complement strand
GGTTATAACAGGCTATAACAGACTATAACAGGCTCACTGGCTGTAGCGTGGAGAGAGGTTGTCAGGCAGAGAACAGTGTGTGTGTTTGTGTGTGTGTGTGTGTGTGAAGAGATGAATGGGCTCTTTACTGATGCTAACGCACTGTGACAGAACACAAAGGGCTGTAAATTGTGCAGTCACACACACACACACACACACACACACACACACACACACACACACACACACACACACACACACACACACACACACACACACACACACACACACACACACACACACACACACACACACACACCAAGGGCAGTAAAAAAACAAAGAACCTTTAATTTACGATCTGCTGTATGGTACCTCTGATCTCCATTAGTATGTTATACAGTACCTCTGATCTCCATTAGTATGTTATACAGTACCTCTGATCTCCATTAGTATGTTATACAGTACCTCTGATCTCCATTAGTATGTTATACAGTACCTCTGATCTCCATTAGTATGTTATACAGTACCTCTGATCTCTCCATTAGTATGTTATACAGTACCTCTGATCTCCATTAGTATGTTATACAGTACCTCTGATCTCCATTAGTATGTTATACAGTACCTCTGATCTCCATTAGTATGTTATACAGTACCTCTGATCTCCATTAGTATGTTATACAGTACCTCTGATCTCTCCATTAGTATGTTATACAGTACCTCTGATCTCCATTAGTATGTTATACAGTACCTCTAATCTCCATTAGTATGTTATACAGTACCTCTGATCTCCATTAGTATGTTATACAGTACCTCTGATATCTCCATTAGTATGTTATACAGTACCTCTGATCTCCATTAGTATGTTATACAGTACCTCTGATATCTCCATTAGTATGTTATACAGTACCTCTGATATCTCCATTAGTATGTTATACAGTACCTCTGATATCTCCATTAGTATGTTATACAGTACCTCTGATCTCCATTAGTATGTTATACAGTACCTCTGATCTCCATTAGTATGTTATACAGTACCTCTGATCTCCATTAGTATGTTATACAGTACCTCTGATCTCCATTAGTATGTTATACAGTACCTCTGATATCTCCATTAGTATGTTATACAGTACCTCTGATCTCCATTAGTATGTTATACAGTATCTCTGATATCTCCATTAGTATGTTATACAGTACCTCTGATCTCCATTAGTATGTTATACAGTACCTCTGATATCTCCATTAGTATGTTATACAATACCTCTGATCTCCATTAGTATGTTATACAGTACCTCTGATCTCTCCATTAGTATGTTATACAGTACCTCTGATCTCTCCATTAGTATGTTATACAGTACCTCTGATCTCTCCATTAGTATGTTATACAGTACCTCTGATCTCCATTAGTATGTTATACAGTACCTCTGATCTCCATTAGTATGTTATACAGTACCTCTGATATCTCCATTAGTATGTTATACAGTACCTCTGATATCTCCATTAGTATGTTATACAGTACCTCTGATCTCCATTAGTATGTTATACAGTACCTCTGATCTCTCCATTAGTATGTTATACAGTACCTCTGATCTCTCCATTAGTATGTTATACAGTACCTCTGATCTCCATTAGTATGTTATACAGTACCTCTGATCTCCATTAGTATGTTATACAGTACCTCTGATCTCCATTAGTATGTTATACAGTACCTCTGATATCTCCATTAGTATGTTATACAATACCTCTGATCTCCATTAGTATGTTATACAGTACCTCTGATCTCCATTAGTATGTTATACAGTACCTCTGATCTCTCCATTAGTATGTTATACAGTACCTCTGATCTCTCCATTAGTATGTTATACAGTACCTCTGATCTCCATTAGTATGTTATACAGTACCTCTGATCTCCATTAGTATGTTATACAGTACCTCTGATATCTCCATTAGTATGTTATACAGTACCTCTGATATCTCCATTAGTATGTTATACAGTACCTCTGATCTCCATTAGTATGTTATACAGTACCTCTGATCTCTCCATTAGTATGTTATACAGTACCTCTGATCTCTCCATTAGTATGTTATACAGTACCTCTGATCTCTCCATTAGTATGTTATACAGTACCTCTGATCTCCATTAGTATGTTATACAGTACCTCTGATCTCCATTAGTATGTTATACAGTACCTCTGATATCTCCATTAGTATGTTATACAATACCTCTGATCTCCATTAGTATGTTATACAGTACCTCTGATCTCCATTAGTATGTTATACAGTACCTCTGATCTCCATTAGTATGTTATACAGTACCTCTGATATCTCCATTAGTATGTTATACAGTACCTCTGATCTCCATTAGTATGTTATACAGTACCTCTGATCTCCATTAGTATGTTATACAGTACTTCTGATATCTCCATTAGTATGTTATACAGTACCTCTGATCTCCATTAGTATGTTATACAGTACCTCTGATATCTCCATTAGTATGTTATACAGTACCTCTGATATCTCCATTAGTATGTTATACAGTACCTCTGATATCTCCATTAGTATGTTATACAGTACCTCTGATCTCTCCATTAGTATGTTATACAGTACCTCTGATCTCCATTAGTATGTTATACAGTACCTCTGATCTCTCCATTAGTATGTTATACAGTACCTCTGATCTCCATTAGTATGTTATACAATACCTCTGATCTCCATTAGTATGTTATACAGTACCTCTGATCTCTCCATTAGTATGTTATACAGTACCTCTGATCTCCATTAGTATGTTATACAGTACCTCTGATATCTCCATTAGTATGTTATACAGTACCTCTGATCTCCATTAGTATGTTATACAGTACCTCTGATCTCCATTAGTATGTTATACAGTACCTCTGATATCTCCATTAGTATGTTATACAGTACCTCTGATCTCCATTAGTATGTTATACAGTACCTCTGATCTCCATTAGTATGTTATACAGTACCTCTGATCTCCATTAGTATGTTATACAGTACCTCTGATCTCCATTAGTATGTTATACAGTACCTCTGATCTCCATTAGTATGTTATACAGTACCTCTGATCTCCATTAGTATGTTATACAGTACCTCTGATCTCCATTAGTATGTTATACAGTACCTCTGATCTCCATTAGTATGTTATACAGTACCTCTGATATCTCCATTAGTATGTTATACAGTACCTCTGATATCTCCATTAGTATGTTATACAGTACCTCTGATCTCCATTAGTATGTTATACAGTACCTCTGATCTCTCCATTAGTATGTTATACAGTACCTCTGATATCTCCATTAGTATGTTATACAATACCTCTGATCTCCATTAGTATGTTATACAGTACCTCTACAGTATCTCTTCATTAAGTATGTTATACAGTACTCTGACCCTGTATTATCGTCTCTTTTATGTAGGGGTCAGTATGTTATACAGTACCTCTGATCTCTCCATTAGTATGTTATACAGTACCGTCTGTAGATCTACGCATTAGTATGTTATACAGTACCTCTGATTCTCCATTAGTAGGTGTCAGTATGTAGCATGTAGCGCTCTGATCTCCATTAGTATGTTATACAGTACCTCTGATCTCTCCATTAGTATGTTATACAGTACCTCTGAATGTAGGCGTCCGTATTAGTATGTTATACAGTACCTCTGATCTCCATTAGTATGTAGTATACAGGTACCAGTCTGATATCTCCATTAGTATGTTATACAGTACCTCTGATCTCCATTAGTATGTTATACAGTACCTCTGATATCTCCATTAGTATGTTATACAGTACCTCTGATATCTCCATTAGTATGTTATACAGTACCTCTGATCTCCATTAGTATGTTATACAGTACCTCTGATCTCCATTAGTATGTTATACAGTACCTCTGATCTCCATTAGTATGTTATACAGTACCTCTGATCTCCATTAGTATGTTATACAGTACCTCTGATTAGTATGTTATACAGTACCTCTGATATCTCCATTAGTATGTTATACAGTACATCTGATCTCTCCATTAGTATGTTATACAGTACCTCTGATATCTCCATTAGTATGTTATACAGTACCTCTGATCTCCATTAGTATGTTATACAGTACCTCTACAGTACCTCTTCACTAACTCACTCACTCGGAATGTGACCCTGTTTCTCTGTTTCTTTTATGTAGGGGTCAGTATGTAGTATGTAGGGGTCAGTATGTAGTATGTAGGGGTCAGTATGTAGTATGTAGGGGTCAGTATGTAGAATGTAGGGGTCAGTATGTAGTATGTAGGGGTCAGTATGTAGAATGTAGGGGTCAGAATGTAGAATTTAGGGGTCAGTATGTAGAATGTAGGGGTCAGTATGTAGAATGTAGGGGTCAGTATGTAGAATGTAGGGGTCAGAATGTAGAATGTAAGGGTCAGTATGTAGAATGTAGGGGTCAGTATGTAGAATGTAGGGGTCAGTATGTAGTATGTAGGGGTCAGTATGTAGTATGTAGGGGTCAGTATGTAGTATGTAGGGGTCAGTATGTAGAATGTAGGGGTCAGTATGTAGTATGTAGGGGTCAGTATGTAGAATGTAGGGGTCAGAATGTAGAATGTAGGGGTCAGTATGTAGAATGTAGGGGTCAGTATGTAGAATGTAGGGGTCAGTATGTAGAATGTAGGGGTCAGAATGTAGAATGTAAGGGTCAGTATGTAGTAAATAGGGGTCAGTATGTAGTATGTAGGGGTCAGTATGTAGTAAATAGGGGTCAGTATGTAGTATGTAGGGGTCAGTATGTAGAATGTAGGGGTCAGAATGTAGAATGTAGGGGTCAGTATGTAGAATGTAGGGGTCAGTATGTAGAATGTAGGGGTCAGTATGTAGAGTGTAGGGGTCAGTATGTAGTATGTAGGGGTCAGTATATAGAATGTACGGGTCAGTATGTAGAATGTAGGGGTCAGTATGTAGAATGTAGGGGTCAGAATGTAGAGTGTAGGGGTCAGTATGTAGTATGTAGGGGTCAGTATATAGAATGTACGGGTCAGAATGTAGTATGTAGGGGTCAGTATGTAGAATGTAGGGGTCAGTATGTAGAATGTAGGGGTTGTAATGTAGTATGTAGGGGTCAGTATGTAGAATGTAGGGGTCAGTATGTAGCATATAGTATGTAGGGGTCAGTATGTAGTATGTAGGGGTCAGTATGTAGTATGTAGGGGTCAGTATGTAGAATGTAGGGGTCAGTATGTAGTATGTAGGGGTCAGTATGTAGAATGTAGGGGTCAGAATGTAGAATTTAGGGGTCAGTATGTAGAATGTAGGGGTCAGTATGTAGAATGTAGGGGTCAGTATGTAGAATGTAGGGGTCAGAATGTAGAATGTAAGGGTCAGTATGTAGAATGTAGGGGTCAGTATGTAGAATGTAGGGGTCAGTATGTAGTATGTAGGGGCCAGTATGTAGTATGTAGGGGTCAGTATGTAGTATGTAGGGGTCAGTATGTAGAATGTAGGGGTCAGTATGTAGTATGTAGGGGTCAGTATGTAGAATGTAGGGGTCAGAATGTAGAATGTAGGGGTCAGTATGTAGAATGTAGGGGTCAGTATGTAGAATGTAGGGGTCAGTATGTAGAATGTAGGGGTCAGTATGTAGAATGTAGGGGTCAGTATGTAGAGTGTAGGGGTCAGTATGTAGTATGTAGGGGTCAGTATATAGAATGTACGGGTCAGTATGTAGAATGTAGGGGTCAGTATGTAGAATGTAGGGGTCAGAATGTAGAGTGTAGGGGTCAGTATGTAGTATGTAGTGGTCAGTATATAGAATGTACGGGTCAGAATGTAGTATGTAGGGGTCAGTATGTAGAATGTAGGGGTCAGTATGTAGAATGTAGGGGTTGTAATGTAGTATGTAGGGGTCAGTATGTAGAATGTAGGGGTCAGTATGTAGAATGTCGGGGTCAGTATGTAGAATGTAGGGGTCAGAATGTAGGGGTCAGTATGTAGAATGTAGGGTTCAGTATGTAGAATGTAGGGGTCAGTATGTAGAATGTCGGGGTCAGTATGTAGAATGTAGGGGTCAGAATGTAGATTGTAGGGGTCAGTATGTAGAATGTAGGGGTCAGTTTGTAGAATGTAGGGGTCAGTATGTAGAATGTAAGGGTCAGAAAGTAGATTGTAGGGGTCAGAATGTAGAATGTAGGGGTCAGAATGTAGAATGTAGGGGTCAGTATGTAGAATGTAGGGGTCAGATTGTAGAATGTAGGGGTCAGTATCTAGTATCTAGGGGTCAGTATGTAGAATGTAGGGGTCAGTATGTAGAATGTAGGGGTCAGAATGTAGAATGTAGAATGTAGGGGTCAGTATGTAGAATGTAGGGGTCAGAATGTAGAATGTAAGGGTCAGAAAGTAGATTGTAGGGGTCAGTATGTAGAATGTAGGGGTCAGAATGAAGATTGTAGGGGTCAGAATGTAGAATGTAGCGGTCAGTATGTAGAATGTAGGGATCAGTATGTAGAATGTAGGGGTCAGTATGTAGAATGTAGGGGTCAGTATGTAGAATGTAGGGGTCAGTATGTAGAATGTAAGGGTCAGTATGTAGAATGTCGGGGTCAGTATGTAGAATGTAGGGGTCAGAATGTAGGGGTTAGTATGTAGAATGTAGGGTTCAGTATGTAGAATGTAGGAGTCAGTATGTAGAATGTAGGGGTCAGTATGTAGAATGTAGGGGTCAGAATGTAGGGGTCAGTATGTAGAATGTAGGGTTCAGTATGTAGAATGTAGCGGTCAGTATGTAGAATGTCGGGGTCAGTATGTAGAATGTAGGGGTCAGAATGTAGATTGTAGGGTTCAGTATGTAGAATGTAGGGGTCAGTATGTAGAATGTAGGGGTCAGTATGTAGAATGTAGGGGTCAGAAAGTAGATTGTAGGGGTCAGTATGTAGAATGTAGGGGTCAGAATGTAGATTATAGGGGTCAAAATGTAGAATGTAGGGGTCAGTATGTAGAATGTAGGGGTCAGATTGTAGAATGTAGGGGTCAGTATCTAGTATGTAGGGGTCAGTATGTAGAATGTAGGGGTCAGTATGTAGAATGTAGGGGTCAGAATGTAGAACTTAAGGGTCAGAAAGTAGATTTTAGGGGTCAGTATGTAGAATATAGGGGTCAGAATGTAGATTGTAGGGTTCAGTATGTAGAATGTAGGGGTCAGTATGTAGAATGTAGGGGTCAGTATGTAGAATGTAGGGGTCAGTATGTAGAATGTAGGGGTCAGAATGTAGAATGCAGGGGTCAGTATGTAGAATGTAGGGGTCAGAATGTAGAATGTAGGGGTCAGTATGTAGAATGTAGGGGTCAGTATGTAGAATGTAGGGGTCAGTATGTAGAATGTAGGGGTCAGAATGTAGAATGTAGGGGTCAGTAGGTAGAATGTAGGGGTCAGTATGTAGTATGTAGAATGTAGGGGTCAGTATGTAGCATATAGTATGTAGGGGTCAGTATGTAGAATGTAGGGGTCAGTATGTAGAATGTAGGGGTCAGTATGTAGAATGTAGGGGTCAGTATGTAGTATGTAGAATGTAGGGGTCAGTATGTAGAATGTAGTATGTAGGGGTCAGTATGTAGAATGTAGAATGTAGTGGTCAATATGTAGAATGTTGGGGTCAGTATGTAGAATGTTGGGGTCAGTATGTAGAATGTAGGGGTCAGTATGTAGAATGTAGGGGTCAGAATGTAGTGGTCAGTATGTAGAATGTAGTGGTCAATATGTAGAATGTTGGGTTCAGTATGTAGAATGTAGTGGTCAATATGTAGAATGTAGGGGTCAGTATGTAGAATGTTGGGGTCAGTATGTAGAATGTTGGGGTCAGTATGTAGAATGTTGGGGTCAGTATGTAGAATGTAGGGGTCAGTATGTAGAATGTAGGGGTCAGAATGTAGAATTTAGGGGTCAGAATGTAGAATGTAGGGATCAGTATGTAGAATGTAGGGGTCAGTATGTAGAATGTAGGGGTCAGTATGTAGAATGTAGGGGTCAGAATGTAGGGGTCAGTAGGTAGAATGTAGGTGTCAGTAGGTAGAATGTAGTGGTATGTCATAGTCAGGGCTTAACTACAACAGTGTGTGTGTGTGTCGGAGGCTGACGGTGTGTGTGTATGTGTGTGTGTGTGTGTGTGTGTGTGTGTGTGTGTGTGTGTGTGTGTGTGTGTGTGTGTGTGTGTGTGTGTGTGTGTGTGTGTGTGTGTCGGAGGCTGACGATGTGTGTGTGTTTGTGTGTGTCGGAGGCTGACGGGGTGTGTGTGTGTGTGTGTGTTTGTGTGTGTGTGTGTGTGTGTGTCGGAGGCTGATGATGTGTGTTTGTGTGTGTGTCGGAGGCTGACGATGTGTGTGTGTGTGTTTGTGTGTGTGTGTGTGTGTGTCGGAGACTGACGGTGTGTGTCGGAGGCTGACAGTGTGTGTGTGTGTGTGTGTGTGTGTTGTGGTTGCTAGGCGATGGAGAGCAAGCTGCTGGTTGGAGGGAGGAACATCATGGATCACACCAACGAACAGCAGAAGACCCTGGAGATACGCAGACAGGAGATCGCTGAGCAGGTACCTCCTTTGGACATGATAGTAGACAGCACTTTTTAATGAACATCAACACAACCGTACTGTTTTCATCTGATTAGCTAGTTTTCCATCCAAATGGCGACAGATTTTCATGCAAATATTTTTAAAACTGCATATAAACAATATGATCATTGTTTATATGGTCCTCCCTGGTCCTCACCTTCTTCCTCTGAATGTCGTGACACAGATTATGGACCAGGGAGAAAATGCAATAGCCTAACTCTAAAACAGTTGAAAGATTGTCCCTGCAAAATATAAATGACATCAGTTTGACCAACTTCAAGGAAATGAAAACCTGTGAAAACGGTCCAGCATGAACTGATAAGATTTCAGTTTGTCTTGGTCGGATGCATATTCTTTTGTGGTTGAAATGTTCAAATTCTCTCTAGATGCTGAAAGAAAGAAATAATATTTCTCTACTATTCCCGAGACAAAATTAACATTTGGTGTCTAATTTTACTGCAAGAAATACTATTATAGAGATGTAGAGAGAGGGAGATGTTAATAAAGTTGTGTTTGTATTGTAGAGTTGTAGAGAGAGGGAGATGTTAATAAAGTTGTGTTTGTATTGTAGAGAGAGGGAGATGTTAATAAAGTTGTGTTTGTATTGTAGAGTCGTAGAGAGAGGGAGATGTTAATAAAGTTGTGTTTGTGTTGTAGAGTCGTAGAGAGAGGGTGATGTTAATAAAGTTGTGTTTGTATTGTAGAGTCGTAGAGAGAGGGAGATTTTAATAAAGTTGTGTTTGTTTTGTAGAGTTGTAGAGAGAGGGAGATGTTAAAACTGTTTGTATTGTAGAGTTGTAGAGAGAGGGAGATGTTAATAAAGTTGTGTTTGTGTTGTAGAGAGAGGGAGCTGTTAATAAAGTTGTGTTTATATTGTAGAGTCGTAGAGAGAGGGAGATGTTAATAAAGTTGTGTTTGTATTGTAGTGTTAATAAAGTTGTGTTTGTATTGTAGAGTCGTAGAGAGAGGGAGCTGTTAATAAAGTTGTGTTTGTATTGTAGAGTCTTAGAGAGAGGGAGATGTTAATAAAGTTGTGTTTGTATTGTAGAGTTGTAGAGAGAGGGTGATTGTCACGTCCTGACCATAGTTCTTATGTGTGTTGCTTGTTTTAGTGTTGGTCAGGACGTGAGCTGGGTGGGCATTCTATGTTGTGTGTCTAGTTTGTCTGTTTCTGTGTTCAGCCTAATATGGTTCTCAATCAGAGGCAGCTGTCAATCGTTGTCCCTGATTGAGAATCATATATAGGTGGCTTGTTTTGTGTTGGGGATTGTGGGTGGTTGTCTTCTGTCTTTGTGTTCTGCACCAGATAGGACTGTTTTCGGTTTTCACATTTATTGTTTTGTTGTTTGTAGTGTTCACATATTCTTTATTAAATTATGTTGAACACTAGCCGCGCTGCGTTTTGGTCCTCTCCTTCATCCCAGGATGAAAACCATTACAGAACCACCCACCAAACTCGGACCAAGCAGCGTAGCTACGGGCAGCAGCGGCAGCAGCAGCGGTACCAGGAGGAATGGACTTGGGAGGATGTGTTGAACGGAAAAGGTTGTTACACATGGGAGGAGATCCTGGCTGGAAGGGATCGCCTTCCATGGGAACAGGTGGAGGCAGCTAGGAGAGCGGAGGCAGCTGCGAAAGGGAACCGGCGTTATGAAGGTACGCGGCTAGCAAGGAAGCCCGAGAAGAAACACCAAAAATTTCTTGGGGGGGGGGGGGGGGGGGCTAAAGGGTAGTGTGGCGAAGTGAGGTAGGAGACCTGCGCCCACTTCCCATGCTTACCGTGGAGAGCGGGAGTACGGGCAGACACCGTGTTATGCGGTAAAGCGCACGGTGTCTCCTGTACGTGTGTATAGCCCGGTGCGGTACATTCCAGCTCCACGTATCGGCCGGGCTAGAGTGAGCATTGAGCCAGGTGCCATGAAGCCGGCTCAACGTATCTGGCCTCCAGTACGTTTACTCGGGCCGGTGTACATGGCACCAGCCTTACGCATGGTGTCCCCGGTTCGCCAACACAGCCCAGTGCGGGTTATTCCACCTCCCCGCGCTGGGCGGGCTACGGGGAGTATTCAACCAGGTAAGGTTGGGCAGGCTCGGTGCTCAAGGGAGCCAGTACGCCTACACGGTCCGGTATATCCGGCGCCACCTTCCCGCCCCAGCCCAGTACCACCAGTGCCTACACCACGCACCAGGCTTCCAGTGCGTCTCCAGAGCCCTGTACGCACTGTTCCTTCTCCCCGCACTCGCCCTGAGGTGCGTGCCCTCAGCCCGGTACCACCAGTGCCGGTACCACGCACCAGGCCTACTGTGCGCCTCAGCAGGTCAGAGTCGGCCGTCTGTCCAACACTGACTGCACTGCCTGCCTGCCCAGCACCGTCTGCACTGCCTGCCTGCCCAGCACCGTCTGCGCTGCCTGCCTGCCCAGCGCCGTCTGCGCTGCCTGCCTGCCCAGTGCCGTCTGAGCCGCCCGTCTGTCCCGAGCCGTCTGAGCTGCCCGTCTGTCCCGAGCCGTCAGAGCCGCCCGTCTGTCCCGAGCCGTCAGAGCCGCCCGTCTGTCCCGAGCCGTCAGAGCCGCCCGTCTGTCCCGAGCCGTCAGAGCCGCCCGTCTGTCCCGAGCCGTCAGAGCCGCCCGTCTGTCCCGAGCCGTCAGAGCCGCCCGTCAGTCAGGAGCCGCCAGAGCCGCCAGCCAGTCAGGAGCCGCCAGAGCCGCCAGCCAGTCAGGAGCCGCCAGAGCCGCCAGCCAGTCAGGAGCCGCCCTCCAGTCAGGAGCTGCCCTCCAGTCATGAGCCGCCCTCCAGTCATGAGCCGCCTTCCAGTCATGAGCTGCCTTCCAGTCATGAGCTGCCCTCCAGTCATGAGCTGCCCTCCAGTCATGAGCTGCCCTCCAGTCATGAGCTGCCCTCCAGCCCGGAGCTGCCCCTCAGCCCGGAGCTGCCCCTCAGTCCGGAGCTGCCCCTCAGTCCGGAGCTGCCCTTCAGTCCGGAGCTGCCCTTCAGTCCGGAGCTGCCCTTCAGTCCGGAGCTGCCCCTCTGTCCTGAGCTACCTCTCTGTCCTGAGCTGTTTCATCAATTATGTGGGGACCTTGGTGAGGATTCCTAGGTCAAGGTCGGGGGCGAGGGTCGCCACTCAAAGGACGCTAAGGAGGGGGACAAAGACAATGGTGGAGTGGTGTCCTCGTCCTGCGCCGGAGCCGCCACCGCGGACAGATGCCCACCCAGACCCTCCCCTTGAGGTTTAGGGGTGCGTTCGGAGTCCGCACCTCAGGAGGGGGGTACTGTCACGTCCTGACCATAGTTCTTATGTGTGTTGCTTGTTTTAGTGTTGGTCAGGACGTGAGCTGGGTGGGCATTCTATGTTGTGTGTCTAGTTTGTCTGTTTCTGTGTTCAGCCTAATATGGTTCTCAATCAGAGGCAGCTGTCAATCGTTGTCCCTGATTGAGAATCATATATAGGTGGCTTGTTTTGTGTTGGGGATTGTGGGTGGTTGTCTTCTGTCTTTGTGTTCTGCACCAGATAGGACTGTTTTCGGTTTTCACATTTATTGTTTTGTTGTTTGTAGTGTTCACATATTCTTTATTAAATTATGTTGAACACTAGCCACGCTGCGTTTTGGTCCTCTCCTTCATCCCAGGAAGAAAACCATTACAGAGATGTTAATAAAGTTGTGTTTGTATTGTCGAGTCGTAGAGAGAGGGTGATGTTAATAAAGTTGTGTTTGTATTGTAGAGTCGTAGAGAGAGGGAGATTCTGCAGCAGGTGATGGTTCAGGATGAAGAGACTCTAGAACTCAGAGAAACATTCTCCTCCCTGCAACAGGAAGTGGAGGCCAAGACCAAGAAACTCAAGAAGGTGAGACTTAAAACGCTGTATTGTTTGTCATTGATTGTATTGTTGTTGAAGTGACAAAAAAAGTTATCTGTTGTAGCTCTATCTATCTGCTGTAGCTCTATGCAAAGCTGAAGTGTGTCTGCTCTGTCTGTTGTACCTCTATGTTAAGCTGCTGTGTGTCTGCTCTGTCTGTTGTAGCTCTATGCTAAGCTGCAGTGTCTGTTCTGTCTGTTGTAGCTCTATGCTAAGCTGCAGTGTCTGTTCTGTCTGTTGTAGCTCTATGCTAAGCTGCAGTGTGTCTGTTCTACTGTGTTGTAGCTCTATGCTAAGCTGCAGTGTGTCTGTTCTACTGTGTTGTAGCTGTATGCTAAGCTAGTGTGTGTCTGTTCTACGGTGTTGTAGCTCTATGCTAAGCTGCAGTGTGTCTGTTCTACTGTGTTGTAGCTGTATGCTAAGCTAGTGTGTGTCTGTTCTACTGTGTTGTAGCTCTATGCTAAGCTGCAGTGTGTCTGTTCTACTGTGTTGTAGCTGTATGCTAAGCTAGTGTGTTACTGTTCTACGGTGTTGTAGCTCTATGCTAAGCTAGTGTGCGTCTGTTCTACTGTGTTGTAGCTGTATGCTAAGCTGCAGTGTGTCTGTTCTACTGTGTTGTAGCTCTATGCTAAGCTGCAGTGTGTCTGTTCTACTGTGTTGTAGCTCTATGCTAAGCTACAGTGTGTCTGTTCTACTGTGTTGTAGCTCTATGCTAAGCAGCAGTGTGTCTGTTCTACTGTGTTGTAGCTGTATGCTAAGCTGCAGTGTGTCTGTTCTACTGTGTTGTAGCTCTATGCTAAGCTGCAGTGTGTCTGTTCTACTGTGTTGTAGCTCTATGCTAAGCTGCCCGTGTGTCTGTTCTACTGTGTTGTAGCTCTATGCTAAGCTGCAGTGTGTGAAGGCTGAGATCCAGGACGTTAATGATGAGCACGTCAGGAGTCGACAGGAGCTGGAGCAAACGCAGAACGAACTCACCAGAGAACTCAAGTTCAAGTAAGTCACACACACACACACACACACACACACACACACACACACACACACACACACACACACACACACACACACACACACACACACACACACACACACACACACACACTAACATTTATGATGTGATTACAGTCAGCTGTTCAGAAGTATATATTCTCTTTCCTGTGTGTGTGTGTGTGTGTGTGTGTGTGTGTGTGTGTGTGTGTGTGTGTGTGTGTGTGTGTGTGTGTGTGTGTGTGTGTGTGTGTGTGTGTGTGTGTGTGTGTGTGTGTGTGTGTGTGTGTGTGTGTGTGTGTGTAGGTATCTGATCATAGAGAACTTCATTCCTCCGGAGGAGAAGAATAAGATCATGAACAGATTGACCTTTGACCCTGAGGAGGACCAGTGGAAGTTCCAACTCCTCCCCCCCTCCGAGAGGTCTGAGTGTGTGTGTGTCTGTGGATCTGGGTGTGTCTGTCTGTGTGACTCACGATTGAACAGCCATGGGTATGACTATAAACTAATATTTGTCAGTCTGGGCCACGTAGACAGGCTGACAGTAGACAGGCTGACAGTAGACAGGCTGACAGTAGACAGGCTGCCAGTAGACAGTAGACAGGCTGCCAGTAGACAGTAGACAGGCTGCCAGTAGACAGTAGACAGGCTGCCAGTAGACAGTAGACAGGCTGACAGTAGACAGGCTGACAGTAGACAGGCTGACAGTAGACAGGCTGCCAGTAGACAGGCTGCCAGTAGACAGTAGACAGGCTGCCAGTAGACAGTAGACAGGCTGCCAGTAGACAGTAGACAGGCTGCCAGTAGACAGTAGACAGGCTGACAGTAGACAGTAGACAGGCTGACAGTAGACAGGCTGACAGTAGACAGGCTGCCAGTAGACAGGCTGCCAGTAGACAGTAGACAGGCTGCCAGTAGACAGGCTGCCAGTAGACAGGCTGCCAGTAGACAGGCTGCCAGTAGACAGGCTGCCAGTAGACAGGCTGCCAGTAGACAGGCTGCCAGTAGACAGGCTGCCAGTAGACAGTAGACAGGCTGACAGTAGACAGGCTGACAGTAGACAGGCTCACAGTAGACAGGCTGCCAGTAGACAGGCTGCCAGTAGACAGGCTGCCAGTAGACATGCTGCCAGTAGACATGCTGACAGGCTGCCAGTAGACTGGCTGACAGTAGACAGGCTGCCAGTAGACAGGCTGACAGTAGACAGGCTGCCAGTAGACAGGCTGACAGTAGACAGTAGACAGGCTGCCAGTAGACAGGCTGCCAGTAGACAGGCTGACAGTAGACAGGCTGCCAGTAGACAGGCTGACAGGCTGCCAGTAGACAGGCTGACAGTAGACAGGCTGACAGTAGACAGGCTGACAGTAGACAGTAGACAGGCTGCCAGTAGACAGGCTGAGAGTAGACAGTAGACAGGCTGCCAGTAGACAGGCTGCCAGTAGACAGGCTGACAGTAGACAGGCTGACAGTAGACAGTAGACAGGCTGCCAGTAGACAGGCTGCCAGTAGACAGGCTCACAGTCTAAACCAAGACAAAGCAGGGTAGTACTGTGATATCTAGCTGTGTGGAGAACAAGGTTCTTTCTGTATCCGGGAGTCTGGGACCTTTTGAATTGTTAGACTAGTTCTGTAATATTATATATGTTAAATTATATTTTCTATGTTCTATTCTCTGTCTGTTCAGTCAGATGAAGAAGAGGCTAGCCTCGGCAGTCGGATACAAACGGCCAATCAGCCAGTACGCACGCGTCGCCTTAGCGATGGGAGCCCACTCCAGATACCGGGTAGGAGAGTGTGATGAATGAATGTGGTCAGTCGTTGTATAACCTCTTCTCCAGGCACAGCACATATACACCTGGGATATCAACCATTCAAAGTTGTCCCAAACCAAATCTACACGTCGAGGGCAAACTCTTAGGTCGTAAACGCTTGTGGGATGTCTTGGCTCCTCGTCCAATGAGACAGGGTCTCCTGGTCCAGTGAGACAGGGTCTCCTCGTCCAATGAGACAGGGTCTCCTGGTCCAATGAGACAGGGTCTCCTGGTCCAATGAGACAGGGTCTCCTGGTCCAATGAGACAGGGTCTCCTGGTCCAGTGGACAGGGTCTGCTGGTCCAGTGGACAGGGTCTGCTGGTCCAATGAGACAGGGTCTCCTGGTCCAGTGGACAGGGTCTGCTGGTCCAATGAGACAGGGTCTCCTCGTCCAGTGGACAGGGTCTCCTGGTCCAGTGGACAGGGTCTCCTGGTCCAGTGAGACAGGGTCTCCTGGTCCAGTGAGACAGGGTCTCCTGGTCCAGTGAGACAGGGTCTCCTCGTCCAATGAGACAGGGTCTGCTGGTCCAATGAGACAGGGTCTCCTGGTCCAGTGAGACAGGGTCTCCTGGTCCAGTGGACAGGGTCTCCTGGTCCAATGAGACAGGGTCTGCTGGTCCAGTGGACAGGGTCTGCTGGTCCAATGAGACAGGGTCTCCTCGTCCAATGAGACAGGGTCTGCTGGTCCAATGAGACAGGGTCTGCTGATTTAAACTATTAGATCGGTCAGATCTGCCTTTATCGTGTAGTGTGGTTGTGTTACGAGCCGATCCAGGTGACTGACCAATAGAAACACGGCTGACACTGAGTATAATACCGTTATTGTGAAACGTTTACATGCCGTGGCAGAATAACGATTTCCCTAATAATCTTGGAGATTAGAACACGTCTGTAGTTGACGTCGGCTGATGTGTCCTTGCAAACAGAACTGAAACGATCTAGCCAGGTTGATAGGAAGATTTTAATTTGGTAACATGGCACAACGTGATTATGGTAAAGTACTGGATCTGATGTACAGTGTGGGCGTGACCATACAATTCTATGGAAGTGACCTACTGAGTAAAGTATTTGTCATCATTTAATGTTGGCGAATCACACGACTGTGAGGTGTTTTGTAGGAGATGATTGGTTGGTAGATTAAGCCGATGTGAGTTTTTTTCTCGTCTTTCTGCATTGGCTAATGAAGGCCCAGTTCAACGTTTTGGCTCTTAGCACAGCTGAAGTGTCTGGGAAGGAGATTAGCAGGTATACCTACCCTGACCCCTGACCCTTGTTAGCCGTGCTAAAACCTGTTACTGTACAGCTAAAATGACCTGACTGCTCTGTTTTCTCGTGTGTGTGTGTAGGCTGAGAACATCATGTTCTTGGAGCTGGACATGAGTCCTCCCACCACAGTCTCATTAGACCACTGGCCCTCAGAGGTGGGGCCTAACTGTAGCTCCTCTCCCACAGACAGCGCCCTCTACAGGGAGAGAGCCACACGCGTCCGCAAATCACGCTCCTGGTGAGACACACATCATAGACAATGATAGAGGCCTCTAGTGGCCAACAGGCCATATTAGCATGGGCAGCGCCATTTTTTGATCCCTCCTGATGACCCTGTTGCATGTCCAGGTCCTCAGGAGGGATCAGCCAGTCATGAAGAAGACATTGACTACTTCAAAATGATCACAGATACTATGATGCCTCACACAGTCTGCTGTCTGGCGTGTTCTCCTATTGGCTGTCTCTATTCTCACCTCTTCACCTGCTCCTCTGCTATATGTCATATCCTGTCCCTGTGTGATGCCATATCCTGTCCCTGTGTGATATCATATTCTGTCCCTGTGTGTGATGTCATATCTTCCTGTTCCAGGTGTCAGGCCCCACGAGCCATCACTTCCTCCTCCTCCACGGTTTCCCTGGCAACCCATTCTACAGCCACACCCAGTACTGCCCAGTGAATACCGGCCTCTCCCTACCTACCCCTCTACTCTCTCTCTCTCTCTCTCTCCTCTCCTCTCTCTGGTCTACTCTTTACAGCAGCCTGCTAACTCCTCCCCTTTCCTCTCTTGACCAATCAGCTCTCAGGAGTGGGAAACCACTCAACAGTCTTTGCCTCTGCTGCCTCATGATTGGTTGATCACTGCCGTGGGAGGAGCCAAAGCCTGATTGACAGAAGCAGATCTACTGCCTCAAGGACTCCACTACCCAGACTACCCTGGGGGAGTGAAGGAGAAACTATCCATCATACTCTCCTTCTTCCTGTGTGTGTGTGTGTGGCAGCCCAGGGTAGTCAGAGGTGAAACTCACAATAAATGAAGACAGCTGGAGACTGATTTGTGGTGCTCAAAACAAGGTAGTTATTTAATAGAGGTTAGGGGAAAGGAGAGGTGAGAAATTCAACTGAAAGGCCTCTCAGGTAACTGGTGGGTAACTCTGTGTCCGGCGTGGCGGGTCCTCCGACCGCCTGTGTTAATGAACAAAACTAAATAGAGAGAGAGAGAGCGATGAGTCCGCAGATTCACCCTTTGCTCTCAACTTGCTGCCCGGGAATACGTCCCCTTCCTTTGGGGCAAAGAACAGGAAGAGAGAGAAACAGGTGAGTCAAACATTGCCTAGTATCTCCTTTGTCGTTGGATCGAGGTGCTTATCATACTCACTTCAGCAGATGTACCCTCTGCCTGTCTGCCCAACCGTCCGCGTGGACTAGACGTACCCTCTGCCTATCTGCCCAACCGCCCACGTGGGCTAGACGTACCCTCTGCCTGTCTGCCCAACCGCCCGCGTGGGCTAGACGTACCCTCTGCCTATCTGCCCAACCGCCCACGTGGGCTAGACGTACCCTCTGCCTGTCTGCCCAACCGCCCACGTGGGCTAGACGTACCCTCTGCCTATCTGCCCAACCGCCCACGTGGGCTAGACGTACCCTCTGCCTATCTGCCCAACCGCCCACGTGGGCTAGACGTACCCTCTGCCTCAGCAGAACTAGAGTTTTATAGATGGGGTGGCCAGGGGGCGGTCAAGGCTACTTCAGGGGGTCCATAGACCATGACAGACAATGAGTGTGTAACCCTAACCTGGCGTCTAAGGAGCATGAATGAATCCTATGATTGCTGATTAGAGGTAGAAGTGATGATTCACTGAACCCGGAGTTCTTCAGATAGTGAGGTCCAAAAGGGTTACTTCACTATAATTCTTTTAAATACTATGAATAGTCAGTGTCTCTACCTCAGAACTGCGGCTCAATTTCCTTCTCACACACACACACTGTACTCACATACTGGAGAGTCTTGGGTCACTCTGTTATCATGAATATATAATCTGGGTCTATAAGTGTTGAACATCCTAAATATTTTCAGGAAATAAAGCTCAAGCACCAAGGAGATGAGATAGCATTTGTGTGTTACATAGATTGTATAGTTTATTTACAAAAATGTAAATTTACAACAAAAAAACTATTTGCAATTTGACATTTATTTTTTATTTCACCTTTATTTAACCAGGTAGGCCAGCTGAGAACAAGTTATCATTTACAACTGCCACCTGGCCAAGATAAAGCAAAGCAGTTCGACACATATAACAACACAGAGTTACACATGGAGTAAAACAAACATACAGTCAATAATAAGACTATATGCAATGTGAGCAAATGAGGTGAGAAGGGAGGTGAAGGCAAAAAAAAGGCCATGGTGGCGAAGTAAATACAATATAGCAAGTAAAACACTGGAATGGTAGATTTGCAGTGGAAGAATGTGCAAAGTAGAGAAAGAAATAATGGGGTGCAAAGGAGCAAAATAAATAAATACATACAGTAGGGGGAGAGGTAATTGTTTGGGCTAAATTATAGATGAGCTATGTACAGGTGCAGTAATCTGTGAGCTGCTCTGACAGCTGGTGATTAAAGCTAGTGAGGGAGATAAGTGTTTCCAGTTTCAGAGATTTTTGCAGTTCGTTCCAGTCATTGGCAGCAGAGAACTGGAAGGAAAGACGACCAAAGTAGGAATTGGCTTTGGGGATGACCAGTGAAATATACCTGCTGGAGCGCGTGCTACGAGTGGGTGCTGCTATGGTGACCAGTGAGCTGAGATTGGTGACGAGTATGAAGCGAGGGCCAACCAACGAGAGCGTACAGGTCGCAGTGGTGGGTATATATGGGGCTTTGGTGACGAAACGGATGGCACTGTGATAGACTGCATCCAATTTGTTGAGTAGAGTGTTGGAGGCTATTTTTTTAAATGACATCACCGAAGTCAAGGATCGGTAGGATAGTCAGTTTTACGAGGGTATGTTTGGCAATATGAGTGAAGGATGCTTTGTTGCGATATAGGAAGCAGATTCTAGATTTAGTTTTGGATTGGAGATGCTTAATGTGAGTCTGGTAGGAGAGTTTACAGTCTAACCAGACACCTAGGTATTTGTAGTTGTCCACATATTCTAAGTCAGAGCCGTCCAGAGTAGTGATGCTGGACGGGCGGGCAGGTGTGGGCAGCGATCGGTTGAAGAGCATGCATTTAGTTTTACTTGCGTTTAAGAGCAGTTGGAGGCGACGGAAGGAGAGTTGTATGGCATTGAAGCTCGTCAATGATCAAGCAGAAATTGACTTAATTTTGGTGCCCATCAATATTACAAACTTACAGTATCATATTTATGCTCATATATATTAAGTTAACTAATAGCAAAGAAAAGTTTTGGAATTGGCCTAATCAAGACCAAATTAAATCTGTGTGACATGATACCCTTTGGATTGATCATGTTAGAATGTCAGTGTACTAGTTCGTACACCGTGCAGGTGTTAATCATGACCAGAGGGACCGCCTAAGTGCCAAATTATCCCTGATAGATTTAAAACCAGAGGGACCACCTAAGTGCCAAATTATCCCTGGTAGATTTAAAACCAGAGGGACCACCTAAGTGCCAAATTATCCCTGGTAGATTTAAAACCAGAGGGACCACCTAAGTGCCAAATTATCCCTGGTAGATTTAAAACCAGAGGGACCACCTAAGTGCCAAATTATCCCTGATAGATTTAAAACCAGAGGGACCACCTAAGTGCCAAATTATCCCTGATAGATTTAAAACCAGAGGGACCACCTAAGTGCCAAATTATCCCTGGTAGATTTAAAACCAGAGGGACCACCTAAGTGCCAAATTATCCCTGGTAGATTTAAAACACCATAATTCTGCGGTTCTGGTGAGAACTGGCTAAATGTTTCACAAACTCCTCCATGTTGAGGGAGCGTGCCCTCCTTGACTCAACAATGAGAATTCTGAGGTGACTTAACCTGTCATCAACCATCGTTGTCCTAAGGTGGGTTTTAATCCGTTTTAAGACTGAGAAGCTTCTCTCACAAAAGCCCTATGAAATGTAAATCTGAGAAAGAAGGCTCCTTGCCTCCACTGTTTAAGTGTGATACCCTGTAACACTCTCTGAACTGCAGGAAGCCTGTCCCTCAGATTACGGCATGTATCTGCATGCCCACCTTACATCCGTAAGTCTCTGTAGTTCCCTGGGCTGCTGCTCTTTCTGAAATGCAAGCCACTTGAGATGAAGGTACGAGCCAGATACAAAGTTATAAAGCTTCTGCAGGAGGCACTGAATTTACAGCATCGACAAGAACCAAATTACATAAATAAAATGTAAATCTTGCACTGTTTTTAATCCGTACAGACACACCAGAATGACGGATGCACCGTCATAGCCTTGCCCCACAAGATTATTTCTGTAGACCAGACCATGTTTTTCAAGGCAATCAATTATCATTTCTGTGAGACCTTCTATTGTGTTATTGACTGTACGTTTGTTTATTCCATGTGTAACTCTGTGTTGTTGTTTGTGCTGCACTGCTTTGCTTTATCTTGGCCAGGTCGCAGTTGTAAGTGAGACCTTGTTCTCAACTAGCCTACCTGGTTAAATAAAGGTGTTCTCAACTAGCCTACCTGGTTAAATAAAGGTGTTCTCAACTAGCCTACCTGGTTAAATAAAGGTGTTCTCAACTAGTCTACCTGGTTAAATAAAGGTGTTCTCAACTAGCCTACCTGGTTAAATAAAGGTGTTCTCAACTGTAATATTTGTGTTGTGGAGAAATGGCCAGGCAGGAGACGGAGTACAGTTAGTTTTCGTTTAGTCAAAACCTCTCGTGCTCTACAGTTCTCCCGGGCACACCCGTGCGCATGTGCACTTCCCACTAGGTGCAGCAACGTAACACTGTCGCAATAATCACTGCTTAGTAACAGCATAGCAACCAATATAAACAGATGTAGATCCCAGATACTACACTCCTCCCCCCATAGTTTTTAACTCCCAGAGAACAAGGTAAATATGTTAGGGAACTACTAATGCAATATTTGAACAATGCATTCTTAACATTTTTCAACTACTGGGTTGAAGCAGACTTTTCAGAGCCCAGCACAAATCCAGGGGATTATTCTGCCCCGAAGATGGAGTTTGTGTCCTAATAACAAACCCAGGTAATGTCCTTTTTCTTTCCTTTTATCTAGGACATATTAAAGTGTTTGTTTGTTTTATTGTCTGTTACCTTAAACAGTTCAACTCACAGGTCAAGCTTTTGAGGTGCCCTTCGCTGTCGAATAGGATATCTCCGCTCCTCCTGGGCTTCCGGTGGTGGGCCAGGTTCGGGTGGAAGGTCAGGCTCTGTCTCTCCCGTACGTCCACAGTCAGGAGAATAGTCCTGGGGGTCGTTATTGTTCTTTCGGCGTGTCTCTGCTGGGGCGTTGGACCGTAGCAGATGATCCACATGAACGTTGACCTGGCGATGACCAATTTGGACTTGGTAAGTCAAAGGTCCTTTGCGTTGCAAGATCACACCTGAGTTCCACAGGCTCTTGGGGTGTCTGAAATCACGTACCATCACCCTCTCTCCCTCTTTGAATTCTCTGACAGTCTTTGAGTGTCTGTCATGAGCTTTCTTCTGCTGTAGCTGGTGCTTTGCCACAGTGCTTGACAAGTCTGGTTTCAACAATGTCAGGCGGGTACGTGGTTGGCGTCTCAGAAACAGTTCAGCCGGTGTACATTCCGTTACTGTGTGTGGTGTGTTACGGTAAGTAAACAGGAACCGGGGAAGCCTTAGGTGGGTGGGCACAGACTGAACCTCGAGTCTAGTCCAGGCCTTCTTTAAGGTTTGCACGGCTCTTTCCGCTGCTCCGTTTGATGCCGGATGGTAAGGTGGTGACCGGATGTGCCTTACCCCATTGTTCTTGAGAAACATTTCAAAATCGTTTGACGTGAAAGGAGGGCCATTGTCCGATACGAGCTCCTTGACTAGTCCAAAGGATGCGAACAGGTGTCTGAGAAGATTGATGGTCTTCTCAGCTGTGGTCAGTTGAGTAGGGAACACTTCCATCCACTTGGAATGGACATCGACGACAACAAGGAAATGTTGCTTGTCAATCTCGGCGTAATCCACATGGATGCGTTCCCAAGGTGTCGCAGCCCAGGACCATGGATGAAGAGGTGCAGCAGCAGGCTTGTTGCGAACAGCTTCACAAGGTGAGCAGTGGCCTACATGCTGTTGAATGTCCTGATCCAGTCCAGGCCACCACAGATAACTGCGAGCGAGTGCTTTCATTCGAGTGATCCCTGGATGTCCCTCATGCAGGTCAGATAGCAGTCTCCTCTGGAATTTTTGAGGTACCACCACCCTTGATCCCCATAGAACACATCCTTGATCAGTGGACAACTGGTCTTTCTTGTCGATGAATGGACGAAGTTTATCGTCATTTACGAAGTTTGGCCAACCTCCTAATGTTAAGTCCAAGACTTTGGAAAGCACTGGATCTTTCCTTGTTTCCTCTGCTATGTCTGAAGCAGATATGGGCAGTTCGTCAATGAGAGAGATCTGGAAGACTGCTCTATCATCTTCACTGTCGGAGTCACTATTGCATGGTAGTCTTGATAGTGCATCTGCATTTGCGTGATCACTGGATCGTCTGTACTCAATCTCGTAGTCGTAGGCTAACAATATCAGAGCCCAACGTTGCATTCGAAGTGCAGCAAGGGTTGGTATAGCTGATTTTGGTCCAAGGATGGCCAACAGAGGCTTGTGATCTGTCAGCAGTTGGAACTTCCTTCCGTACAGGTATTTGTGAAACTTCTTCACTCCGAATATTATGCTCAGGGCTTCCTTCTCAATTTGAGCATAATTTTTCTCACTTGGTGACAGAGTCCGTGATGCAAATGCAATAGGGTGTTCTTCACCTGACGATAGAACATGTGAGATGACGGCTCCTACTCCGTATGGAGATGCATCACACGCGAGTCTCAGCTTCATCTCTGTGTTGTAGTGGGCAAGCCACTTGCTCTTTAGCAGACGCTGTTTGCAAGTCTTGAATGCTTCTTCGCATTGTGGGGACCAATTCCACTTTGTATCGGCCTGCAGCAGTTGGTGAAGCGGATGCAACAATGTGGACAAGTTTGCCACAAACTTTCCGTAATAGTTCAGGAGCCCCAAAAATGACCTCAGCTCTGAGATATTTGTGGGTGCTGGTGCGTTTACAATTGCTTCCACCTTGCTGTTGGTTGGGTGCAGGCCTTGTGCATCAATCTTGTATCCGAGATACTCCACTGAGTCCTGGAGGAACTCACACTTGCTGCGTTTCATTCTCACTCCGTATTTCTCCAGTCTTGACATCACTTTGTCCAGCACTACAAGGTGCTCTCCAATGGTTGGTGCTGACACGAGGATGTCGTCCATGAAGCACACAACGTTGTCTATACCGTCCAAGATCTGATCCATTGTGTGTTGGAATATCGCTGGAGCTGTCGAGATTCCGTAGGCCAAGCGATTGAATCTGAATAGCCCCTTGTGTGTATTGATGGTCAGATACTGTTCTGACTCCGGATCCAGCTTCAGTTGCTGATAAGCGAATGCCAGGTCCAGCTTACTGAAAACCTTCCCACCAGCTAGAGTGGCAAACAGATCTTCAGCGTTTGGTAGTGGATATTCCTCTGGTAGCATGCAGCGATTTACTGTGACCTTGTAGTCACCGCACATTCTGACGGTCTTGTCTTTCTTTGGGACTACAACAATCGGAGCGGCCCAGTCGCTCCTCGCTACTTTCGTGATTATGTTATTCTTCTGTAGGCGGTCCAGTTCCTTCTCTACTGCTTCCTTAAGAGCATAGGGAACTGGACGTGGTTTGTGAAAGATAGGCTTGGTTCCTTCTTGCACTCTGACTTTTGCTGTGAAGTCTTGTATTTCGCCGTAGCCATCATTGAAAAGTTCTTTGTGCTTCTCCAGCATGTTAGTGAGTGTAGCCTGACTCACTGGTTTGTCCTTTCTCAGACTGAAGATTTCTCCCCAGTTCAACTTGATCTTTTGTAGCCAGTTTCTGCCTAGCAAGGCTGATTTTTCTCCTTTAACAATGACAAGCGGTAGCGTCCACTCCTTCCCCTCATACCGGACTGGTACCTGGATCTGCCCTAACACAGGAATAGTGTCACCAGTGTATGAAGAAAGGCGGATGGACGCTGGCTGAAGAGGGCACTCTTTCAGTTTTTCTTTGTAGAGTCTCTCTGGAACCAGAGATACAGACGCTCCGGTGTCCAGCTGCATTTTTACTGGCTTTCCCGCTAACTCCATGTTGAGATAGATTCCATCTTTTTGTTGTTGAGCTGTGTACACTGTGAACAGTTCCAATACTGTTTCAGTTGTACCTTCCTCTTCTTGTGCTGCGTCTGACACTTTGTGCGCTCTTGCTGTGCGTTTTGAGGCTTTACACACTTTCTGTAAATGTCCAACCTTTCCACAATTGTGGCACTTTACATTTTGGAATCGACATTCACTGTGCTGATGATTATCTCCCCCACATCTGTAGCAACTTGGCTTAGACCTTTGAGATGTGGGCTGCTTTGTTCTTGTGTAACCTTGAGGACAGGACTGAGAAAAGTGTGACTTTTGTGAGCCTTTTTCACCACGTGCATCACTGACCTTATGAACACCTTTCTGACGTTCTGCATATCCCGATAGCTCAATAGTATCCCTGTGGGCAAGCTCGAGTCCAAGTGCGATATCACAGGCTTTCCGAAAGGTCAGGTCCTTCTCTGACAGAAGCCTTCTGTGATATGCTTCACCTGTGAGACCACATACAAACTTGTCTCGAAGAGCATCATCAAGAAATTGTGCAAACTCACATGTACTTGCCAGCCTTTTCAAAGCAAGGATGTAGTCTGCCACGGTTTCCCCTTGACTCTGGTGACGTTGGTAAAATCTGAAACGTTCTGCAATGAGAATTTGCTTAGGCTTGAAATGCCTTGAAAGAGTTTCAGTCAGTTCTGCATAGTTCAACTCCACTGCTTTTATTGGTTCAATGAGACCTTTCAGCAATCCATACTCAGTTGGACCCAAAACACTGAGAAATACGTCTGCTTTCTTTTCATCTTTGATTTCATTTGCAGCCAGCCAACGCTCAAAACGCTCCAAATAGGAATCAAAATCCTCTTTTGTAGCCTCAAACTCTGGTACTCGACCAATGGTTGCCATTTTCACAGTTAATTGTTCAGTTTCCTTATTCCTTGTATTCTTTAATTTTCATCTAATTCTTCACTTCAGAAGTTTCTGCAATTACTTCGTTCACTGCACTCATTGTAATAATGTACACACCGTGTTACGTTCCTTCTTCCTTTTTTTTTTTTTTTTCCTTCTTGACAATATTTCTCCACCGAGAACGCCTAATTTCAATGGGTTCAATGACAGTTTATTTTATTTTATTTAACCACCAGAGGGCAGTGTCGCTATTCTGGACTCCAATAGTCTTGCTACTTGGCAGCTCCTGAACACTGTATCTGCTAGCAGTGCTTAGCCGTTTTTTACTGGCGAAAGAAAATAAAAAATAACTGACGAATTACATAATTATTTTGAGTTTCATTACTCACGCAACATTCTTCCCTTCAAGCAATGTCCGTTAAAGAAGTTGAATCACCTCGTCGCCACTGTAATATTTGTGTTGTGGAGAAATGACCAGGCAGGAGACGGAGTACAGTTAGTTTTCGTTTAGTCAAAACCTCTCGTGCTCTACAGTTCTCCCGGGCACACCCGTGCGCATGTGCACTTCCCACTAGGTGCAGCAACGTAACACTGTCGCAATAATCACTGCTTAGTAACAGCATAGCAACCAATATAAACAGATGTAGATCCCAGATACTACATCAACTAGTCTACCTGGTTAAATAAAGGTGTTCTCAACTAGCCTACCTGGTTAAATAAAGGTGTTCTCAACTAGTCTACCTGGTTAAATAAAGGTGTTCTCAACTAGCCTACCTGGTTAAATAAAGGTGTTCTCAACTAGCCTACCTGGTTAAATAAAGGTGTTCTCAACTAGCCTACCTGGTTAAATAAAGGTGTTCTCAACTAGTCTACCTGGTTAAATAAAGGTGTTCTCAACTAGCCTACCTGGTTAAATAAAGGTGTTCTCAACTAGCCTACCTGGTTAAATAAAGGTGTTCTCAACTGGCCTACCTGGTTAAATAAAGGTGTTCTCAACTAGCCTACCTGGTTAAATAAAGGTGTTCTCAACTAGTCTACCTGGTTAAATAAAGGTGTTCTCAACTAGCCTACCTGGTTAAATAAAGGTGTTCTCCACTGGCCTACCTGGTTAAATAAAGGTGTTCTCAACTAGCCTACCTGGTTAAATAAAGGTGTTCTCAACTGGCCTACCTGGTTAAATAAAGGTGTTCTCAACTAGCCTACCTGGTTAAATAAAGGTGTTCTCAACTAGTCTACCTGGTTAAATAAAGGTGTTCTCAACTAGTCTACATGGTTAAATAAAGGTGTTCTCAACTAGCCTACCTGGTTAAATAAAGGTGTTCTCAACTAGTCTACCTGGTTAAATAAAGGTGTTCTCAACTAGCCTACCTGGTTAAATAAAGGTGTTCTCAACTAGCCTACCTGGTTAAATAAAGGTGTTCTCAACTAGCCTACCTGGTTAAATAAAGGTGTTCTCAACTAGCCTACCTGGTTAAATAAAGGTGTTCTCAACTAGCCTACCTGGTTAAATAAAGGTGTTCTCAACTAGCCTACCTGGTTAAATAAAGGTGTTCTCTACTAGCCTACCTGGTTAAATAAAGGTGTTCTCAACTAGTCTACCTGGTTAAATAAAGGTGTTCTCAACTAGCCTACCTGGTTAAATAAAGGTGTTCTCAACTAGCCTACCTGGTTAAATAAAGGTGTTCTCAACTAGTCTACCTGGTTAAATAAAGGTGTTCTCAACTAGCCTACCTGGTTAAATAAAGGTGTTCTCAACTAGCCTACCTGGTTAAATAAAGGTGTTCTCCACTAGTCTACCTGGTTAAATAAAGGTGTTCTCAACTAGCCTACCTGGTTAAATAAAGGCGTTCTCAACTAGTCTACCTGGTTAAATAAAGGTGTTCTCAACTAGCCTACCTGGTTAAATAAAGGTGTTCTCAACTAGCCTACCTGGTTAAATAAAGGTGTTCTCAACTAGTCTACCTGGTTAAATAAAGGTGTTCTCAACTAGTCTACCTGGTTAAATAAAGGTGTTCTCAACTAGCCTACCTGGTTAAATAAAGGTGTTCTCAACTAGCCTACCTGGTTAAATAAAGGTGTTCTCAACTAGTCTACCTGGTTAAATAAAGGTGTTCTCAACTAGCCTACCTGGTTAAATAAAGGTGTTCTCAACTAGTCTACCTGGTTAAATAAAGGTGTTCTCAACTAGTCTACCTGGTTAAATAAAGGTGTTCTCAACTAGCCTACCTGGTTAAATAAAGGTGTTCTCAACTAGTCTACCTGGTTAAATAAAGGTGTTCTCAACTAGTCTACCTGGTTAAATAAAGGTGTTCTCAACTAGCCTACCTGGTTAAATAAAGGTGTTCTCAACTAGTCTACCTGGTTAAATAAAGGTGTTCTCAACTAGCCTACCTGGTTAAATAAAGGTGTTCTCAACTAGCCTACCTGGTTAAATAAAGGTGTTCTCAACTAGTCTACCTGGTTAAATAAAGGTGTTCTCAACTGGTCTACCTGGTTAAATAAAGGTGTTCTCAACTAGTCTACCTGGTTAAATAAAGGTGTTCTCAACTAGTCTACCTGGTTAAATAAAGGTGTTCTCAACTAGTCTACCTGGTTAAATAAAGGTGTTCTCAACTAGTCTACCTGGTTAAATAAAGGTGTTCTCAACTAGTCTACCTGGTTAAATAAAGGCGTTCTCAACTAGTCTACCTGGTTAAATAAAGGTGTTCTCAACTAGTCTACCTTGTTAAATAAAGGTGTTCTCAACTAGTCTACCTGGTTAAATAAAGGTGTTCTCAACTAGTCTACCTGGTTAAATAAAGGTGTTCTCAACTAGTCTACCTGGTTAAATAAAGGCGTTCTCAACTAGTCTACCTGGTTAAATAAAGGTGTTCTCAACTAGTCTACCTTGTTAAATAAAGGTGTTCTCAACTAGTCTACCTGGTTAAATAAAGGTGTTCTCAACTAGTCTACCTGGTTAAATAAAGGTGTTCTCAACTAGTCTACCTGGTTAAATAAAGGTGTTCTCAACTAGTCTACCTGGTTAAATAAAGGTGTTCTCAACTAGTCTACCTGGTTAAATAAAGGTGTTCTCAACTAGCCTACCTGGTTAAATAAAGGTGTTCTCAACTAGTCTACCTGGTTAAATAAAGGCGTTCTCAACTAGTCTACCTGGTTAAATAAAGGCGTTCTCAACTAGTCTACCTGGTTAAATAAAGGCGTTCTCAACTAGTCTACCTGGTTAAATAAAGGTGAAATAAATAATAAATAAAAAGACCTGCTGCATCAGCTTTCAGCTGCCTGAAAGTGTAAACCAGGGTCCGTCTATTTTCCAGTTTTCTTGTTGTGAGAGTCATCAGACTCTCTACGACCTCTGAGCTGTATTGTGAGAGGCAGTTAATAGGAGCCCATCTGTAATTGTTTTAATGTAAGTACAGTTTTCCTCCCACTTTTTCCGGTCCTCATTTATGACATCTAACATTGATGAGTTGCTGTCCATAGCCCCTTTATGCTGATTCCAAGCAGACGCTGATATGATGCTCTGCCTTGGAATGGAGCTGAAACCCAGAATCTTTAAACAGCGCCTTTTTCCACTGACAGAAACCTGACTGTGATGTGAAGGCAGATTCAGGTGTATTGGGCAGAGAAAAATGTCTACAAGTCCAATCTTGACTTACAGAATATTCAAGCCAAGGAATTGTCCTCTATACCAGGAGCTGTTGAAAGCCCTTTTCCTAGTACCATGCTGCGTTCTGGGAATTGTTTTCAAACACGGCTGTACAGGACCCTCTGCTCTGGATCTTGACATGTCTGAAATACACGTTAAATAATGTGTCATATCTCCATGGAAATGGTTAATTAAGGGATCCACAGGATTAGACACGAACAGCTGCTAACTGAAATGTGTAGTTTAAAGTATAGGACTGGCTTACAATTGGGACCTTTTGGAACTGAAATCTGATATCTCCATTTCTTTTCATGTTTAATTGACCCTGTGCAATAATAACACAGTCTATGGTTACATCTAAGCATCCAATTACCCACATTTTAGTCCAATCTTAATTACATCCCCATTATCATAACTGTTCAAATCAACTACCAGTCTAAGTTACGAGGTAGAGCATGGCCCTGCTCTGCAGTAACTTAGCTGGCCTTCATTTCTTACAGCTTTATGGTAGCAAGCAGGCTATCTGCAAAATGTGGTCATCTTTTGAGTAACTTTAACAGATTGATAATAACAATTGTTCATTTTGAGCTCAAGTACGAAAATCTAACTCAATCAAATGTATTTATATAGTCCTTCTTACATCAGCTGATATCTCAAAGTGCTGTACAGAAACCCAGCCTAAAACCCCAAACTGCAAGCAATGCAGACGTAGAAGCATTAACTGAGTTAATGGATTTTAAATTGCTGAATGTTAACTTGCTGAACACTGACAGCTGTAGCCTACTAGTTACCCCATTAGCGAAACATTCATATACTGTAACTTACGACACTGTAATGTAATGTGTGTCTTACTAGCACAGACAAACATCCTGTTAGACTAAAGGAACTGATCTCTCTTCTCTGATTAACTGATAATGGAGCCAAAGGTCTAATGTTAACTTACACAGCGACTCAACTTCCGTAAAAGTTGTTCAGGAAACCTAAACCCGATGTTAAACCTTAAAACTTACTTCAAATATGATGCTTTCGCCAATCGCGAAAAGAGCTGGTGGAGCTGTGGAAATATTCTCTCTTCTTCTTCTGTACCTCGCAACCAACGTTAATATTCTCTCTTCCTCGTCCTCGATCTGAAAAACGAGGAACGTCAAAATATATACAACAAGAGGTGAAATGAGATGTCAATCAGCATCAAACTGCCAGTAGCGAATTACATTTTGGGGTGGCACCCGGGGTGGCCAATCAGATGTCAGGGGTGTCCTGTGCCACCCCGGACACCTCTCTGGCTCCACCCCTGCTCTGCCTGCCTGTCCAACCGCCCGCATGGTTGCACCTATACTTATACCCATTTGGGGTAACGAGGGACAGGTGGGACCAATTCCATGTGCCGATTGGTTGCAGCACCTGGGCTGGGTAGTATTGGTGTTGAATCACCAGCCCCTGTTGGTGCCTGTAGAGTTGTCCATGGTGCTGACTCACCTTGGCCTCTCTAGCCCTGTAGAGCTGTCCATGGTGCTGACTCACCTTGTCCTCTCTAGCCCTGTAGAGCTGTCCATGGTGCTGACTCACCTTGTCCTCTCTAGCCCTGTAGAGCTGACTCACCTTGTCCTCTCTAGCCCTGTAGAGCTGACTCACCTTGTCCTCTCTAGCCCTGTAGAGCTGACTCACCTTGTCCTCTCTAGCCCTGTAGAGCTGACTCACCTTGTCCTCTCTAGCCCTGTGGAGCTGTCCATGGTGCTGACTCACCTTGTCCTCTCTAGCCCTGTAGAGTTGTCCATGGAGCTGACTCACCTGGTCCTCTCTAGCCCTGTAGAGTTGTCCATGGTGCTGACTCACCTGGTCCTCTCTAACCCTGTAGAGCTGTCCATGGTGCTGACTCACCTTGTCCTCTCTAGCTCTGTAGAGTTGTCCATGGAGCTGACTCACCTTGCCCTCTCTAGCCCTGTAGAGCTGACTCACCTGGTCCTCTCTAGCCCTGTAGAGTTGTCTTCTGGAGCTGACTCACCTGGTCCTCTCTAGCCCTGTAGAGTTGTCCATGGTGCTGACTCACCTTGGCCTCTGGAGCTGTCTTGCTCCTGCCTTTAGCTCCCTGCTGGCCCTCGGGTTGCCACAGCGTGCGTGTGTTTGTGACCTAGAGCTCTCACCAACTACTGGCAAAACTGGTCAAATCAAGAACTGAATGAATCTACTTTAAGAAGAACATTGTAAATATTGTACTGTATGTATCACATTGGTTTGTGTGTTTCAGGGGTCCGAGTGTTGTTTCGTTATCAGAGGATTTAAACACAGGAAGGAGGTGTTTAGTCACCAGAAATAACAGTTCAGCAGGTCGTTCCCTAAAGAGGGCCTTTTGAGCCCTTTCAGTAGAAATCGTGCACCAATATTGAATTTTCAAAGCCTGTTATATTAAATGAAGTGCCCTTTAATATACATTGAGTGTACAAAACATTAGGACCACCTTCCTAATATTGAGTTGCACCCCGTTTTGCCCTCAGAACAGCCTCAGTTAATCAGGACATGGACTCTACAAGGTGTCGAAAGCGTTCCACAGGAATGCTGGTCCCATGTTGACTCCAATGCTTCCCACAGTTGTGTCCAGTTGGCTGAATGTCCTTTGGGTGGTGGACCTAACTTGATACACAGGAAACTGTTGAGCGGGATCAATAAGGGATCATAGCTTTCACCTGGATTCACCTGGTCAGTCTGTCATGGAAAGAGCAGGTGTTCTTAATGTTTTGTACACAAGGGGATTTATGGCTGATTTAAGAGTACATTGTCAACCCTGTTACTATAATAGGCTATAGTCACTATTTGATTTAACTCTTGAGATGGGAAAACTGTTTTTTTGTTAATGTAAATTGAATATGTGCTCTTTAAGACAGAATGTTCAAATTAGGTGAAATAAAATGTTTTTATTGACCAAGTTACACTTTCTGAAAAGGCACCGAATTGGTTGAACGACCCCAAGGATCATTACAGACACACTGGTTAAGAGCCGGGGCAGGACGACTAATATATCACTGATAGAGCTTGGCAGACTAATATATCACTGATAGAGCTTGGCAGACTAATCTATCACTGATAGAGCTTGGCAGACTAATATATCACTGATAGAGCTTGGCAGACTAATCTATCACTGATAGAGCTTGGCAGACTAATATATCACTGATAGAGCTTGGCAGACTAATCTATCACTGATAGAGCTTGGCAGACTAATATATCACTGATAGAGCTTGGCAGACTAATCTATCACTGATAGAGCTTGGCAGACTAATATATCACTGATAGAGCTTGGCAGACTAATATATCACTGATAGAGCTTGGCAGACTAATATATCACTGATAGAGCTTGGCAGACTAATATATCACTGATAGAGCTTGGCAGACTAATATATCACTGATAGAGCTTGGCAGACTAATATATCACTGATAGAGCTTGGCAGACTAATCGTTTGCTGCTGCACTATAGATGGCTCAGACTCCAGCCATTTTTGTTGTGTCCATTAACTCTGGGTGAATCTGTCTGAAGGAAGCCTTAGTGCTCCTGGCTCAGCTCTGTGCAGTACTGCTACCTGTGTGTCGGGTTGGGGGAGGGAGGGGGAATATGAAGAATCAGGAGGGATGCTGTCTGAGAAAGAAATTAGTCCTGTTTCCATGGTAACGTGATGTGAGGAGAGTGCTTGTGTTCTGAGCTCCGACTAAATAAAGATACTACAGACTCAGTCATCATGGACGGAGTGTGTGTCTGCGTGTCCTTGAGTGGCCCAGCCACAGCCCGGACTTTAACCCGATCGAACATCTCTGGAGAGACCTGAAAATAGCTGTGCAGCGACGCTCCCCATCCAACCTGACAGAGCTTGAGAGGATCTGCTAAGAAGAATGGTATAAACTCCCCAAATACAGGTGTGCCAAGCTAGTAGCGTCATACCCAAGAAGACTCGAGGCTGTAATCGCTGCCAAATGTGCTTCAACAAAGTACTGAGTAAAGGGTCTGAATACTAATGTGAATGTGATATTTAAGTTTTTTATTTTTAATACATTTGCAAAAATGTGTAAAAAACTTTTGCTTTGTCATTATGGGGTGTTGTGATGTCATTATGGGGTGTTGTGATGTCATTATGGGCTATTGTGTGTAGATTTGAGGGGGGAAAACAATGTAATAAATGTTAGAATAAGGGTGTAAGGTAACAAAATGTGGAAAAAGTCAAGGGGTCTGAATACTTCCCGAAGGCGCTGTAGGTTTGAGTGTGTGTGTGGCTAGCTCATGTAGATGATTCAGTCTAATGTGATACAGGTCATGTTGGTGAATCAGCTGATCCAGCCCAGGTCAGTGACATACAGCCTCACAGGATGAACATCAGCGTTATAAGGTGATTGAAATTTAAAGGCAATGTTCTGCTGCCCTCCAGTGGCCCAATAGAGAACAACTCATTATAACGTGTCCTGATGAACGCACCCCTCCAGGGGCCCAATAGAGAACAACTCATTCTAACGTGTCCTGATGAACGCACCCCTCCAGTGGCCCAATAGAGAACAACTCATTCTAACGTGTCCTGATGAACGCACCCCTCCAGTGGCCCGATAGAGAACTCATTCTAACGTGTCCTGATGAACGCACCCCTCCAGTGGCCCGATAGAGAACAACTCATTCTAACCTGATGAACACACCCCTCCAGTGGCCCAGTAGAGAACAACTCATTCTAACCTGATGAACGCACCCCTCCAGTGGCCCAATAGAGAACAACTCATTCTAACGTGTCCTGATGAACGCACCCCTCCAGTGGCCCAATAGAGAACAACTCATTATAACGTGTCCTGATGAACACACCCCTCCAGTGGCCCAATAGAGAACAACTCATTATAACGTGTCCTGATGAACACACCCCTCCAGTGGCCCAATAGAGAACAACTCATTCTAATGTGTCCTGATGAACACACCCCTCCAGTGGCCCAATAGAGAACAACTCATTCTAACCTGATGAACGCACCCCTCCAGTGGCCCAATAGAGAACAACTCATTCTAACGTGTCCTGATGAACACACCCCTCCAGTGGCCCGATAGAGAACAACTCATTCTAACGTGTCCTGATGAACACACCCCTCCAGTGGCCCGATAGAGAACAACTCATTCTAATGTGTCCTGATGAACACACCCCTCCAGTGGCCCGATAGAGAACAACTCATTCTAACGTGTCCTGATGAACACACCCCTCCAGTGGCCCAATAGAGAACAACTCATTCTAACGTGTCCTGATGAACACACCCCTCCAGTGGCCCAATAGAGAACAACTCATTCTAACGTGTCCTGATGAACGCACCCCTCCAGTGGCCCAATAGAGAACAACTCATTCTAACGTGTACTGATGAACACACCCCTCCAGTGGCCCAATAGAGAACAACTCATTCTAACGTGTCCTGATGAACGCACCCCTCCAGTGGCCCAATAGAGAACAACTCATTCTAACGTGTCCTGATGAACGCACCCCTCCAGTGGCCCAATAGAGAACAACTCATTATAACGTGTCCTGATGAACGCACCCCTCCAGGGGCCCAATAGAGAACAACTCATTCTAACGTGTCCTGATGAACGCACCCCTCCAGTGGCCCAATAGAGAACAACTCATTCTAACGTGTCCTGATGAACGCACCCCTCCAGTGGCCCGATAGAGAACAACTCATTCTAACGTGTCCTGATGAACACACCCCTCCAGTGGCCCAGTAGAGAACAACTCATTCTAACGTGTCCTGATGAACGCACCCCTCCAGTGGCCCAATAGAGAACAACTCATTCTAACGTGTCCTGATGAACGCACCCCTCCAGTGGCCCAATAGAGAACAACTCATTATAACGTGTCCTGATGAACACACCCCTCCAGTGGCCCAATAGAGAACAACTCATTATAACGTGTCCTGATGAACACACCCCTCCAGTGGCCCAATAGAGAACAACTCATTCTAACGTGTCCTGATGAACGCACCCCTCCAGTGGCCCAATAGAGAACAACTCATTCTAACGTGTCCTGATGAACACACCCCTCCAGTGGCCCAATAGAGAACAACTCATTCTAACGTGTCCTGATGAACACACCCCTCCAGTGGCCCGATAGAGAACAACTCATTCTAACGTGTCCTGATGAACGCACCCCTCCAGTGGCCCAATAGAGAACAACTCATTCTAACGTGTCCTGATGAACACACCCCTCCAGTGGCCCAATAGAGAACAACTCATTCTAACGTGTCCTGATGAACGCACCCCTCCAGTGGCCCAATAGAGAACAACTCATTCTAACGTGTCCTGATGAACACACCCCTCCAGTGGCCCAATAGAGAACAACTCATTCTAACGTGTCCTGATGAACGCACCCCTCCAGTGGCCCAATAGAGAACAACTCATTCTAACGTGTCCTGATGAACACACCCCTCCAGTGGCCCAATAGAGAACAACTCATTCTAACGTGTCCTGATGAACGCACCCCTCCAGTGGCCCAATAGAGAACAACTCATTCTAACGTGTCCTGATGAACGCACCCCTCCAGTGGCCCAATAGAGAACAACTCATTCTAACGTGTCCTGATGAACGCACCCCTCCAGGGGCCCAATAGAGAACAACTCATTCTAACGTGTCCTGATGAACGCACCCCTCCAGTGGCCCAATAGAGAACAACTCATTCTAACGTGTCCTGATGAACGCACCCCTCCAGTGGCCCGATAGAGAACAACTCATTCTAACGTGTCCTGATGAACACACCCCTCCAGTGGCCCAATAGAGAACAACTCATTCTAACCTGATGAACGCACCCCTCCAGTGGCCCAATAGAGAACAACTCATTCTAACGTGTCCTGATGAACGCACCCCTCCAGTGGCCCAATAGAGAACAACTCATTATAACGTGTCCTGATGAACACACCCCTCCAGTGGCCCAATAGAGAACAACTCATTCTAACGTGTCCTGATGAACGCACCCCTCCAGTGGCCCAATAGAGAACAACTCATTCTAACGTGTCCTGATGAACGCACCCCTCCAGTGGCCCAATAGAGAACAACTCATTATAACGTGTCCTGATGAACGCACCCCTCCAGGGGCCCAATAGAGAACAACTCATTCTAACGTGTCCTGATGAACGCACCCCTCCAGTGGCCCAATAGAGAACAACTCATTCTAACGTGTCCTGATGAACGCACCCCTCCAGTGGCCCGATAGAGAACAACTCATTCTAACCTGATGAACACACCCCTCCAGTGGCCCAGTAGAGAACAACTCATTCTAACCTGATGAACGCACCCCTCCAGTGGCCCAATAGAGAACAACTCATTCTAACGTGTCCTGATGAACGCACCCCTCCAGTGGCCCAATAGAGAACAACTCATTATAACGTGTCCTGATGAACACACCCCTCCAGTGGCCCAATAGAGAACAACTCATTATAACGTGTCCTGATGAACACACCCCTCCAGTGGCCCAATAGAGAACAACTCATTCTAATGTGTCCTGATGAACACACCCCTCCAGTGGCCCAATAGAGAACAACTCATTCTAACCTGATGAACGCACCCCTCCAGTGGCCCAATAGAGAACAACTCATTCTAACGTGTCCTGATGAACACACCCCTCCAGTGGCCCGATAGAGAACAACTCATTCTAATGTGTCCTGATGAACACACCCCTCCAGTGGCCCAATAGAGAACAACTCATTCTAACGTGTCCTGATGAACACACCCCTCCAGTGGCCCAATAGAGAACAACTCATTCTAACGTGTCCTGATGAACGCACCCCTCCAGTGGCCCAATAGAGAACAACTCATTCTAACGTGTACTGATGAACACACCCCTCCAGTGGCCCAATAGAGAACAACTCATTCTAACGTGTCCTGATGAACGCACCCCTCCAGTGGCCCAATAGAGAACAACTCATTCTAACGTGTCCTGATGAACGCACCCCTCCAGTGGCCCAATAGAGAACAACTCATTCTAACGTGTCCTGATGAACGCACCCCTCCAGTGGCCCAATAGAGAACAACTCATTATAACGTGTCCTGATGAACACACCCCTCCAGTGGCCCAATAGAGAACAACTCATTCTAACGTGTCCTGATGAACGCACCCCTCCAGTGGCCCAATAGAGAACAACTCATTCTAACGTGTCCTGATGAACGCACCCCTCCAGTGGCCCAGTAGAGAACAACTCATTCTAACGTGTCCTGATGAACGCACCCCTCCAGTGGCCCAATAGAGAACAACTCATTCTAACGTGTCCTGATGAACACACCCCTCCAGTGGCCCAATAGAGAACAACTCATTCTAACGTGTCCTGATGAACGCACCCCTCCAGGGGCCCAATAGAGAACAACTCATTCTAACGTGTCCTGATGAACGCACCCCTCCAGTGGCCCAATAGAGAACAACTCATTATAACGTGTCCTGATGAACACACCCCTCCAGTGGCCCAATAGAGAACAACTCATTATAACGTGTCCTGATGAACACACCCCTCCAGTGGCCCGATAGAGAACAACTCATTCTAACGTGTCCTGATGAACACACCCCTCCAGTGGCCCAGTAGAGAACAACTCATTATAACGTGTCCTGATGAACGCACCCCTCCAGGGGCCCAATAGAGAACAACTCATTCTAACGTGTCCTGATGAACGCACCCCTCCAGTGGCCCAATAGAGAACAACTCATTATAACGTGTCCTGATGAACACACCCCTCCAGTGGCCCAATAGAGAACAACTCATTCTAACCTGATGAACGCACCCCTCCAGTGGCCCAATAGAGAACAACTCATTCTAACGTGTCCTGATGAACGCACCCCTCCAGTGGCCCAGTAGAGAACAACTCATTCTAACGTGTCCTGATGAACGCACCCCTCCAGTGGCCCAATAGAGAACAACTCATTCTAAAGTGTCCTGATGAACACACCCCTCCAGTGGCCCAATAGAGAACAACTCATTCTAACGTGTCCTGATGAACGCACCCCTCCAGGGGCCCAATAGAGAACAACTCATTCTAACGTGTCCTGATGAACGCACCCCTCCAGTGGCCCAATAGAGAACAACTCATTATAACGTGTCCTGATGAACACACCCCTCCAGTGGCCCAATAGAGAACAACTCATTATAACGTGTCCTGATGAACACACCCCTCCAGTGGCCCGATAGAGAACAACTCATTCTAACGTGTCCTGATGAACACACCCCTCCAGTGGCCCAGTAGAGAACAACTCATTATAACGTGTCCTGATGAACGCACCCCTCCAGGGGCCCAATAGAGAACAACTCATTCTAACGTGTCCTGATGAACGCACCCCTCCAGTGGCCCAATAGAGAACAACTCATTATAACGTGTCCTGATGAACACACCCCTCCAGTGGCCCAATAGAGAACAACTCATTCTAACCTGATGAACGCACCCCTCCAGTGGCCCAATAGAGAACAACTCATTCTAACGTGTCCTGATGAACGCACCCCTCCAGTGGCCCAATAGAGAACAACTCATTATAACGTGTCCTGATGAACACACCCCTCCAGTGGCCCAATAGAGAACAACTCATTCTAACGTGTCCTGATGAACGCACCCCTCCAGTGGCCCAATAGAGAACAACTCATTCTAACCTGATGAACGCACCCCTCCAGTGGCCCAATAGAGAACAACTCATTCTAACGTGTCCTGATGAACACACCCCTCCAGTGGCCCGATAGAGAACAACTCATTCTAACGTGTCCTGATGAACACACCCCTCCAGTGGCCCGATAGAGAACAACTCATTCTAACGTGTCCTGATGAACACACCCCTCCAGTGGCCCGATAGAGAACAACTCATTCTAACGTGTCCTGATGAACACACCCCTCCAGTGGCCCGATAGAGAACAACTCATTCTAACGTGTCCTGATGAACACACCCCTCCAGTGGCCCAATAGAGAACAACTCATTCTAACGTGTCCTGATGAACACACCCCTCCAGTGGCCCAATAGAGAACAACTCATTCTAACGTGTCCTGATGAACGCACCCCTCCAGTGGCCCAATAGAGAACAACTCATTATAACGTGTCCTGATGAACGCACCCCTCCAGGGGCCCAATAGAGAACAACTCATTCTAACGTGTCCTGATGAACGCACCCCTCCAGTGGCCCAATAGAGAACAACTCATTCTAACGTGTCCTGATGAACGCACCCCTCCAGTGGCCCGATAGAGAACAACTCATTCTAACCTGATGAACACACCCCTCCAGTGGCCCAGTAGAGAACAACTCATTCTAACCTGATGAACGCACCCCTCCAGTGGCCCAATAGAGAACAACTCATTCTAACGTGTCCTGATGAACGCACCCCTCCAGTGGCCCAATAGAGAACAACTCATTATAACGTGTCCTGATGAACACACCCCTCCAGTGGCCCAATAGAGAACAACTCATTATAACGTGTCCTGATGAACACACCCCTCCAGTGGCCCAATAGAGAACAACTCATTCTAATGTGTCCTGATGAACACACCCCTCCAGTGGCCCAATAGAGAACAACTCATTCTAACCTGATGAACGCACCCCTCCAGTGGCCCAATAGAGAACAACTCATTCTAACGTGTCCTGATGAACACACCCCTCCAGTGGCCCGATAGAGAACAACTCATTCTAATGTGTCCTGATGAACACACCCCTCCAGTGGCCCAATAGAGAACAACTCATTCTAACGTGTCCTGATGAACACACCCCTCCAGTGGCCCAATAGAGAACAACTCATTCTAACGTGTCCTGATGAACGCACCCCTCCAGTGGCCCAATAGAGAACAACTCATTCTAACGTGTACTGATGAACACACCCCTCCAGTGGCCCAATAGAGAACAACTCATTCTAACGTGTCCTGATGAACGCACCCCTCCAGTGGCCCAATAGAGAACAACTCATTCTAACGTGTCCTGATGAACGCACCCCTCCAGTGGCCCAATAGAGAACAACTCATTCTAACGTGTCCTGATGAACGCACCCCTCCAGTGGCCCAATAGAGAACAACTCATTATAACGTGTCCTGATGAACACACCCCTCCAGTGGCCCAATAGAGAACAACTCATTCTAACGTGTCCTGATGAACGCACCCCTCCAGTGGCCCAATAGAGAACAACTCATTCTAACGTGTCCTGATGAACGCACCCCTCCAGTGGCCCAATAGAGAACAACTCATTCTAACGTGTCCTGATGAACACACCCCTCCAGTGGCCCAATAGAGAACAACTCATTCTAACGTGTCCTGATGAACGCACCCCTCCAGGGGCCCAATAGAGAACAACTCATTCTAACGTGTCCTGATGAACACACCCCTCCAGTGGCCCAATAGAGAACAACTCATTCTAACGTGTCCTGATGAACGCACCCCTCCAGGGGCCCAATAGAGAACAACTCATTATAACGTGTCCTGATGAACGCACCCCTCCAGTGGCCCAATAGAGAACAACTCATTATAACGTGTCCTGATGAACACACCCCTCCAGTGGCCCAATAGAGAACAACTCATTATAACGTGTCCTGATGAACACACCCCTCCAGTGGCCCGATAGAGAACAACTCATTCTAACGTGTCCTGATGAACACACCCCTCCAGTGGCCCAGTAGAGAACAACTCATTATAACGTGTCCTGATGAACGCACCCCTCCAGTGGCCCGATAGAGAACTCATTCTAACGTGTCCTGATGAACGCACCCCTCCAGTGGCCCAATAGAGAACAACTCATTCTAACCTGATGAACACACCCCTCCAGTGGCCCAGTAGAGAACAACTCATTCTAACCTGATGAACGCACCCCTCCAGTGGCCCAATAGAGAACAACTCATTCTAACGTGTCCTGATGAACGCACCCCTCCAGTGGCCCAATAGAGAACAACTCATTATAACGTGTCCTGATGAACACACCCCTCCAGTGGCCCAATAGAGAACAACTCATTATAACGTGTCCTGATGAACACACCCCTCCAGTGGCCCAATAGAGAACAACTCATTCTAATGTGTCCTGATGAACACACCCCTCCAGTGGCCCAATAGAGAACAACTCATTCTAACCTGATGAACGCACCCCTCCAGTGGCCCAATAGAGAACAACTCATTCTAACGTGTCCTGATGAACACACCCCTCCAGTGGCCCGATAGAGAACAACTCATTCTAACGTGTCCTGATGAACACACCCCTCCAGTGGCCCGATAGAGAACAACTCATTCTAATGTGTCCTGATGAACACACCCCTCCAGTGGCCCGATAGAGAACAACTCATTCTAACGTGTCCTGATGAACACACCCCTCCAGTGGCCCAATAGAGAACAACTCATTCTAACGTGTCCTGATGAACACACCCCTCCAGTGGCCCAATAGAGAACAACTCATTCTAACGTGTCCTGATGAACGCACCCCTCCAGTGGCCCAATAGAGAACAACTCATTCTAACGTGTACTGATGAACACACCCCTCCAGTGGCCCAATAGAGAACAACTCATTCTAACGTGTCCTGATGAACGCACCCCTCCAGTGGCCCAATAGAGAACAACTCATTCTAACGTGTCCTGATGAACGCACCCCTCCAGTGGCCCAATAGAGAACAACTCATTATAACGTGTCCTGATGAACGCACCCCTCCAGGGGCCCAATAGAGAACAACTCATTCTAACGTGTCCTGATGAACGCACCCCTCCAGTGGCCCAATAGAGAACAACTCATTCTAACGTGTCCTGATGAACGCACCCCTCCAGTGGCCCGATAGAGAACAACTCATTCTAACCTGATGAACACACCCCTCCAGTGGCCCAGTAGAGAACAACTCATTCTAACCTGATGAACGCACCCCTCCAGTGGCCCAATAGAGAACAACTCATTCTAACGTGTCCTGATGAACGCACCCCTCCAGTGGCCCAATAGAGAACAACTCATTATAACGTGTCCTGATGAACACACCCCTCCAGTGGCCCAATAGAGAACAACTCATTATAACGTGTCCTGATGAACACACCCCTCCAGTGGCCCAATAGAGAACAACTCATTCTAATGTGTCCTGATGAACACACCCCTCCAGTGGCCCAATAGAGAACAACTCATTCTAACCTGATGAACGCACCCCTCCAGTGGCCCAATAGAGAACAACTCATTCTAACGTGTCCTGATGAACACACCCCTCCAGTGGCCCGATAGAGAACAACTCATTCTAATGTGTCCTGATGAACACACCCCTCCAGTGGCCCAATAGAGAACAACTCATTCTAACGTGTCCTGATGAACACACCCCTCCAGTGGCCCAATAGAGAACAACTCATTCTAACGTGTCCTGATGAACGCACCCCTCCAGTGGCCCAATAGAGAACAACTCATTCTAACGTGTACTGATGAACACACCCCTCCAGTGGCCCAATAGAGAACAACTCATTCTAACGTGTCCTGATGAACGCACCCCTCCAGTGGCCCAATAGAGAACAACTCATTCTAACGTGTCCTGATGAACGCACCCCTCCAGTGGCCCAATAGAGAACAACTCATTATAACGTGTCCTGATGAACACACCCCTCCAGTGGCCCAATAGAGAACAACTCATTCTAACGTGTCCTGATGAACGCACCCCTCCAGTGGCCCAATAGAGAACAACTCATTCTAACGTGTCCTGATGAACGCACCCCTCCAGTGGCCCAGTAGAGAACAACTCATTCTAACGTGTCCTGATGAACGCACCCCTCCAGTGGCCCAATAGAGAACAACTCATTCTAACGTGTCCTGATGAACACACCCCTCCAGTGGCCCAATAGAGAACAACTCATTCTAACGTGTCCTGATGAACGCACCCCTCCAGGGGCCCAATAGAGAACAACTCATTCTAACGTGTCCTGATGAACGCACCCCTCCAGTGGCCCAATAGAGAACAACTCATTATAACGTGTCCTGATGAACACACCCCTCCAGTGGCCCAATAGAGAACAACTCATTATAACGTGTCCTGATGAACGCACCCCTCCAAGTGGACCCAATAGAGAACAACTCATTATAACGTGTCCTGATGAACGCACCCCTCCAGTGGCCCAATAGAGAACAACTCATTCTAACGTGTCCTGATGAACACACCCCTCCAGTGGCCCAATAGAGAACAACTCATTCTAACCTGATGAACGCACCCCTCCAGTGGCCCAATAGAGAACAACTCATTCTAACGTGTCCTGATGAACGCACCCCTCCAGTGGCCCAATAGAGAACAACTCATTCTAACGTGTCCTGATGAACGCACCCCTCCAGTGGCCCAATAGAGAACAACTCATTCTAACGTGTCCTGATGAACACACCCCTCCAGTGGCCCAATAGAGAACAACTCATTCTAACGTGTCCTGATGAACGCACCCCTCCAGGGGCCCAATAGAGAACAACTCATTCTAACCTGTCCTGATGAACGCACCCCTCCAGTGGCCCAATAGAGAACAACTCATTATAACGTGTCCTGATGAACACACCCCTCCAGTGGCCCAATAGAGAACAACTCATTATAACGTGTCCTGATGAACACACCCCTCCAGTGGCCCGATAGAGAACAACTCATTCTAACGTGTCCTGATGAACACACCCCTCCAGTGGCCCAGTAGAGAACAACTCATTATAACGTGTCCTGATGAACGCACCCCTCCAGGGGCCCAATAGAGAACAACTCATTCTAACGTGTCCTGATGAACGCACCCCTCCAGTGGCCCAATAGAGAACAACTCATTATAACGTGTCCTGATGAACACACCCCTCCAGTGGCCCAATAGAGAACAACTCATTCTAACCTGATGAACGCACCCCTCCAGTTGCCCAATAGAGAACAACTCATTCTAACGTGTCCTGATGAACACACCCCTCCAGTGGCCCAATAGAGAACAACTCATTCTAACGTGTCCTGATGAACGCACCCCTCCAGTGGCCCAATAGAGAACAACTCATTCTAACCTGATGAACGCACCCCTCCAGTGGCCCAATAGAGAACAACTCATTCTAACGTGTCCTGATGAACACACCCCTCCAGTGGCCCGATAGAGAACAACTCATTCTAACAAGTCCTGATGAACACACCCCTCCAGTGGCCCGATAGAGAACAACTCATTCTAACGTGTCCTGATGAACACACCCCTCCAGTGGCCCGATAGAGAACAACTCATTCTAACGTGTCCTGATGAACACACCCCTCCAGTGGCCCGATAGAGAACAACTCATTCTAACGTGTCCTGATGAACACACCCCTCCAGTGGCCCAATAGAGAACAACTCATTCTAACGTTTCCTGATGAACGCACCCCTCCAGTGGCCCAATAGAGAACAACTAATTCTAACGTGTACTGATGAACACACCCCTCCAGTGGCCCAATAGAGAACAACTCATTCTAACGTGTCCTGATGAACGCACCCCTCCAGTGGCCCAATAGAGAACAACTCATTATAACGTGTCCTGATGAACGCACCCCTCCAGGGGCCCAATAGAGAACAACTCATTCTAACGTGTCCTGATGAACGCACCCCTCCAGTGGCCCAATAGAGAACAACTCATTCTAACGTGTCCTGATGAACGCACCCCTCCAGTGGCCCGATAGAGAACAACTCATTCTAACCTGATGAACACACCCCTCCAGTGGCCCAGTAGAGAACAACTCATTCTAACCTGATGAACGCACCCCTCCAGTGGCCCAATAGAGAACAACTCATTCTAACGTGTCCTGATGAACGCACCCCTCCAGTGGCCCAATAGAGAACAACTCATTATAACGTGTCCTGATGAACACACCCCTCCAGTGGCCCAATAGAGAACAACTCATTATAACGTGTCCTGATGAACACACCCCTCCAGTGGCCCAATAGAGAACAACTCATTCTAATGTGTCCTGATGAACACACCCCTCCAGTGGCCCAATAGAGAACAACTCATTCTAACCTGATGAACGCACCCCTCCAGTGGCCCAATAGAGAACAACTCATTCTAACGTGTCCTGATGAACACACCCCTCCAGTGGCCCTATAGAGAACAACTCATTCTAATGTGTCCTGATGAACACACCCCTCCAGTGGCCCAATAGAGAACAACTCATTCTAACGTGTCCTGATGAACACACCCCTCCAGTGGCCCAATAGAGAACAACTCATTCTAACGTGTCCTGATGAACGCACCCCTCCAGTGGCCCAATAGAGAACAACTCATTCTAACGTGTACTGATGAACACACCCCTCCAGTGGCCCAATAGAGAACAACTCATTCTAACGTGTCCTGATGAACGCACCCCTCCAGTGGCCCAATAGAGAACAACTCATTCTAACGTGTCCTGATGAACGCACCCCTCCAGTGGCCCAATAGAGAACAACTCATTCTAACGTGTCCTGATGAACGCACACCTCCAGTGGCCCAATAGAGAACAACTCATTATAACGTGTCCTGATGAACACACCCCTCCAGTGGCCCAATAGAGAACAACTCATTCTAACGTGTCCTGATGAACGCACCCCTCCAGTGGCCCAATAGAGAACAACTCATTCTAACGTGTCCTGATGAACGCACCCCTCCAGTGGCCCAATAGAGAACAACTCATTCTAACGTGTCCTGATGAACACACCCCTCCAGTGGCCCAATAGAGAACAACTCATTCTAACGTGTCCTGATGAACGCACCCCTCCAGGGGCCCAATAGAGAACAACTCATTATAACGTGTCCTGATGAACGCACCCCTCCAGTGGCCCAATAGAGAACAACTCATTATAACGTGTCCTGATGAACACACCCCTCCAGTGGCCCGATAGAGAACAACTCATTATAACGTGTCCTGATGAACACACCCCTCCAGTGGCCCGATAGAGAACAACTCATTCTAACGTGTCCTGATGAACACACCCCTCCAGTGGCCCAGTAGAGAACAACTCATTATAACGTGTCCTGATGAACGCACCCCTCCAGGGGCCCAATAGAGAACAACTCATTCTAACGTGTCCTGATGAACACACCCCTCCAGTGGCCCAGTAGAGAACAACTCATTATAACGTGTCCTGATGAACGCACCCCTCCAGGGGCCCAATAGAGAACAACTCATTCTAACGTGTCCTGATGAACGCACCCCTCCAGTGGCCCAATAGAGAACAACTCATTATAACGTGTCCTGATGAACACACCCCTCCAGTGGCCCAATAGAGAACAACTCATTCTAACCTGATGAACGCACCCCTCCAGTGGCCCAATAGAGAACAACTCATTCTAACGTGTCCTGATGAACGCACCCCTCCAGTGGCCCAGTAGAGAACAACTCATTCTAACGTGTCCTGATGAACGCACCCCTCCAGTGGCCCAATAGAGAACAACTCATTCTAACGTGTCCTGATGAACACACCCCTCCAGTGGCCCAATAGAGAACAACTCATTCTAACGTGTCCTGATGAACGCACCCCTCCAGGGGCCCAATAGAGAACAACTCATTCTAACGTGTCCTGATGAACGCACCCCTCCAGTGGCCCAATAGAGAACAACTCATTATAACGTGTCCTGATGAACACACCCCTCCAGTGGCCCAATAGAGAACAACTCATTATAACGTGTCCTGATGAACACACCCCTCCAGTGGCCCGATAGAGAACAACTCATTCTAACGTGTCCTGATGAACACACCCCTCCAGTGGCCCAGTAGAGAACAACACATTATAACGTGTCCTGATGAACGCACCCCTCCAGGGGCCCAATAGAGAACAACTCATTCTAACGTGTCCTGATGAACGCACCCCTCCAGTGGCCCAATAGAGAACAACTCATTATAACGTGTCCTGATGAACACACCCCTCCAGTGGCCCAATAGAGAACAACTCATTCTAACCTGATGAACGCACCCCTCCAGTGGCCCAATAGAGAACAACTCATTCTAACGTGTCCTGATGAACGCACCCCTCCAGTGGCCCAATAGAGAACAACTCATTATAACGTGTCCTGATGAACACACCCCTCCAGTGGCCCAATAGAGAACAACTCATTCTAACGTGTCCTGATGAACGCACCCCTCCAGTGGCCCAATAGAGAACAACTCATTCTAACGTGTCCTGATGAACACACCCCTCCAGTGGCCCAATAGAGAACAACTCATTATAACGTGTCCTGATGAACGCACCCCTCCAGTGACCCAATAGAGAACA